>NW_026006225.1:198163-200700 GCF_001458135.2 Marmota marmota marmota
TGATAATTGGAAGGCTTTAAAAGGTTAAATTGAAGGTGGTTAAGATGCCTTCAGGACGGAGGAAAGATTGCGTCATTCGAAGCCTAGTTACTCTTAAAAACATTACTTAAAAAAAACCCATGAAAATGGGAAGATAATAGGATAAAAGCAATTTGGAGAAAGAATATTAGAAATTTGAAGTGAAAAACTTTAAAGACAGAAGTACAGAAAAGTAAAAAAAAGATACAAAAGATGAAGGAAGATAGAAAAGATGTAGGAAGATAGAGAAGATGTAGGAAGACAAGAATTTTAAACCCACAAAATAGGAAACAAAAGAAAACTAGAAGGAAAAAAAGCAACTAAGGGTGAATGTACAAACCTTAAAACAAAAAACAAACAAACAAACAAAAACCTAGAAGATAGAAATAAGATAGAAAATGGTTGAAAATGTCAAGTAAAGGTATTTCAGATAGAAAATGCAAAAAGCTAAGGCAACTATTAGATACAGACATTCAAGATAGAAAAAGGTAGAAGAGAGAAGTTTAAAGTCAAATATTGGATAAAATAGAAGAACATGGAGATTATTAGTAATTTTTTCAAAAAGCCCATCAACTTTAATTTCTGGTGGTGCAGAAATTAGAAGTCTCAGAAGAGGGTGTTAAAATTTATCGACAAGAGCCAATTTAGAAAACATCAAACTAGAAGGAAATTGGTTTAAAACCACATCAAAAATTAAAAGGACTAAAGTAATTCTAAAAACTAAGGAAAAATGCTTTTGGAAGACTTAAATTTAAAAGGATCTTTAAATTTAAATTTCCAAAGGATGCATACAGGATATTTGTAACATCATCCCTGAAAAAAAAAATCAGTTAATGTTTTACTTAACAGGAATCCCATACAATCCAAAGGGACAAGGCATAGTTGAAAGAGCTCATCAAACTATTAAAACGTGCTTATTAAAGCAAAAAGAGGGAATTGGAAAGGGGTATATATCCCGCAAAGATAAACTTAGAATAACCCTTTTTACTCTAAACTTTTAAAATTTGGATTCATCAGGGCTCAGTGCTGTGGAAAGGCATATGTATCCAAAAAATGTACATAAGCCTCAGGTACTTTGGAAGGATATTCTAACAGGACAATGGAAAGGTCCTGACCCAGTGATTGTCTGGAGTTGGGGTTCTGTTTGTGTGTTTTCACAGGGAGAACAGCAGCCAATTTGGATTCCAGAGAGACTAACCAAAGCGATTTCTACAGACCAAAAAAGATGACTTGACTCAAATCCATAACAGCTGATATCCAGAGCTCCAGCTTGGCTATTCTTATATCTGCAACAGTGATTAACCAGAATGCTTTTTTCAATATCTATTGTATTATTGTCTTTTCCCACATCATAAAGTTCTATTTTATTTTTGAGCTCATACAAACCTAGGTTAATGTTTTTCTGATCAGTTTTATTTTTTGACTCTGGGGTTTTTAAACATTGCAATGGACATTTCACCTAGGAAAAGCTACAAGGCCTTTACTATTGTCTTATGTGTTGTATGTTACGTGTGCACACTTCTGTTTTGTGTTGTATGTCTGTATATGCATATGTCCATATTTCATATATGAGGAGCGCTCATGAAAAAATGGATCTGAATTTTTTTATTCACGTTATTTAAACGGTTTAATTTAAATTAGGTAAACAGCTGTTAAGGATTGTTTTAAAAGGAGGTTAACAGATCTGTTTGTTTACTTTCACCTTTCTTTTTCATTATATTTAATAATTCTGTTCAGGATAATGTCTCTTTAGCATCATTGCCAGAATTTCTATCTTCATCCCAGTGCCGGTGAAGACAAAGATAAAAGCAAACTACAGCTTCTATGATAGCTATCACAGTAAACTGTATAAACTGATGCATCAATGAATATAACTCAACAAGTAATGCTGAATCAAGGACTCGATTTACTTTGGGAGGAAATGGACATATTGATAGACTCCTCCAATTTTAACTGCTTGCAGAACTTCCCTGGACTATGTATCACTTGTATACATTGTGAACTATCGTTTGGTGCAGTGAATTGTGGTAGTGCTGGCATATCTTTGCTGATGGTGTCACCAGTGATGCAATTTTTCCAAAGGAACCGTCAATTGGCTTGGTGTCGTGGCATTTGTGTATCCTCCTCCCTTCTGCTAGTGATGGTCTAAAATTTGGGGGCCAACAGAGGTGAGGCAAAGAACCTCATCCCCCCACTGGTGCATAGGCCTATCCACAAGTATGGCTGTATGCTGGACCAGTAGTCAGTGATGGGTATGATCCAATTGCAGTGCTATCAACCTAAGACAGGAGGCTGACGCCTAGAGGTCAGTTCATCCGATGATGGGTAAGAACCAAATGTTGAATTGGACAACCTAACAGGCAAGTGCCCTAAGCCACATTGCTTGTTGTTTAATTAATCAGAAGGGGGGAGATGCTGAGGGCCATTGCTAAGTAAGAATGGTGCATGGCATGACCCAGGTCATTTGCAGTGTCATTGCATGTAAGGTGACCTTGCTCAAGGACCAGGGCGGATCCAGG
>NW_026006225.1:201282-270380 GCF_001458135.2 Marmota marmota marmota
GGAATGACGCATGGCAATTTCCTTGTCAGCCTACCCAATGTTGCTTAGAGGGAGGACTCTCCATTGTGGAAATGGGCTTGCCTTGGACCCAGGTCATTTGCAGTGACATTGCATGAATGTTTGAGAAAGGTGACCCTGCTCAAGGACCAGGGTGGATCCGGGTTTAGGGATGATCCTGCTGGATTAGGATGGGTCCAGGTTTAGGGTGTATCCTGCTGGGAATAGGGAGTATCCTGCTGCCTCAGGCACCCGCTCCTTGGGTTTAGGGCGATTCTAGGTTTAAGGTGGACCCTGCTGGGAATAGGGCATATCCTGCTGCCTCAGGCACCCACCCACTCCTTGAGTTCCCGTTGAGTTCTCATGGGATTCAGAGAGTATTTTGGGATGCAGAGCCCAGTGGAGGTGTGGATTTTCCCCAGAACTTGCGTGTAGAGTGCCAGTGAGTGGTTGGGAATAAAGACTTGCTGTTTGAATCTACAAGGCTGTGAGTGGCTCGTGATTTTGTGCCCAGCCAGACTGTGGCATAAACCTAACCCTAACACAAACCCTAACCCTAACCCTAAACTAACACTAGCTTTAAAACTAATCCTAACCCTAACACTAAACCTAACCCTAACGCTAACCTTAACCCTAACCGTAACACGAAATGTAACCCTAAACCTAACATAAAACAAACACTAACCATAAAACTAACCCTAACTGTAAACCTAAACCTAATACTTGCCCTAACAGTAACCCTAACCCTAACCCTATTTCTAACACCAACCATAACACTAACCATAACACTAACCTAAACCTAACCGTAATCCTAAACATAAATCTATCCCTACACCTACCACAAACCCTAACCTAAACCATAAGCCTAATCCTAACCTAAACCTAACCCTAACCTTAAACATAATTATAACACTAAACCTAACTCTAAACCTAACATGAACCCTATCTGTAACCCTAACACTAACCTTAACACTAACGCTAACCCTAAAATTAAACCTAAACATAACCCTAAACCAAACCCTAATCCTATCCCTAACAATAAAACTAACCTTAACCCTAACACTAAACATAACCCTAAGATGAAAAGTAAACCTAATCGTAACCTTAACACTAACCCTAACCCTAACCTTAACACTAACACTTAGACAAAACCCTACCCTATAACAAATCATAATCCTAAACCTAAACCTAATCCTAACAAATACCCTAATTCTAAACATAACCCTAAACCTTACACTAACCTTAAACTTACCCCTAACACTAACCTTAACTATAACTGAATCCTAACCCTAACCATAACAGTAACCCTAAATTAATACTAACACTAACCCTAAACTAAAGCTAACCCTAACCATAACCCTAATTTTAAAACTAACCTAAACGCTAACACTAACCCTAACCCTAAAACAAAATCTAAATCTAACACAAACCCTAACCGTAACACTAACACTAACCTAACCCTAACCCTATACCTAAGCCTAACCCACATCCAAACCGAAAACAAAAACCTAAACTTAACCCTAACCCTAACATTAACATAAACCCTAAACCTAACCTTAACACTAAATGTAAACCTAACCCTAAACCTAGCCCTAATCCTAACCCTAACCTTATCCCTAACACTAAACCTAACTCTACCATAAACCTAAACCAAAACCTAACCCTAACACAAACCCTAACCCTAAATGTAAAATTAAACCTAAATATAACCATAAACCTAAACCTTACACTAAACCAAAACCTAAACCTAACCCTTACACTAAATATAACCATAACCCTAACAGAACCCCAACACATAGCCTAACCCTAAACCTAACCCTAACACTAACACTAACAGTATCACTAACACTAAACCTAAGCCTAATGCTAACTATAACCTTCACGCGGATTGTAATACTAACACTAGGCCTAAGACCAAACCTAAACCTAAACTTAACTCAAACCATAAACATAACCATAACCATACCCTAACCCTAAATCTAACATCAATCCAAAACCTAACCCTAAAATTAACCCTTATCCTAAACGTAACCCTAACCGTTCACTAATTCTCACACTAACCCTAATTGTAACACTAACCCTAATGTTAACCCTAACACTATCCCTAACACTTAAGCTAACCCTAAATTTAACCCTAACACTAACACAAACCCTAACCCTAACACTAACACTAACTCTAACCCTAAACAAAACCATAACACTAAATCTATGACAAAATATAACCCTAACCCTAACACTCACCCGAACCCTAACCCTAAACCTAAGCCTAACCCTGACCCTCACACTAACCCTAACTTGAACCCTAAACCCCACACTACCCTAAACCTAACTTTACCCTACACTAAACCTAATCCTAACATAAAACATAAACCTACCACTAACTGTAACCCAAACCATAACACTAAACCTAACACTAGCCCTAAACCTAACACAAACTCTAACCCAAAACCTAACCCTAAATTAACCTAATGCTAACCCTAACCTTTACCTAAACCTAACCCTAACCATAACACTAACTCTAACACTAAACGTAACCTAACCCTAACCCCAAACCTAATCCTATTACTAACCCTAAAACTAAACCTAACCCTAAACCTAACATTAACTCTAACCCCAGCATTATCCCTAACATTAATTCTAAAACTAAGCTTAACCCTAATCCTAACACTAACACTAACCTAAATGTAAGGGTAACACTAACCCTAACCCTAAACCTAACTCTAACTCTAATTCTATTTGTAACCCCAACATTAATTCTAATCCTATACCTAACACAAACCCTAACTCTAACACTAACCTTAACAAAAACACTAACCCCAAACCTTCCACTAACCCTAACAAAAACCCCAACCATAAACCTAACCCTAACTCTAAAACTAAAACTAACAATAACCCTTACCATAACCCTAATATTAACCTTAACCCTAAACTTAACCCTAACTCTTACCCTAAAACTAACTCTAAACCTAACCCTGACGCTAATGCCAACCTTAACCCTAAACATAACACTAACTCTAAATCTTATCCCTTTACCAAAATCTATCTCTAAAACTATCCCTAACCCTAACCCTAACAATAATTCTAACCCTAGCCAAACAATAACTGGAAATTTAATCCTAACCCTACTCCTACCCCTAACCCTAACCCTAACCCTAAGATTAAGTTTAAACCTAACCATAACCATAACCCTTACCTTAAAACTAACTCCAAACCTAACCTTAAAGCTGACACTAACGCTAATCCTAATCCTAAATCTAACACTAACTGTAAACCTGTCCCTAACCCTAACACTATCCCTAACCCTAACACTAACAATAACACTAAACCTAACCCTAAACCTAAGACGAACCCTAAACCTAACCCAATGAATAATCCTAAATTTAACCCTAACCTTAACACTAACACTAACTCTAACTTTAAATCTAATGTTAACCGTACCCCTAACACTAACCCTATCCCTAACACAAACCCTAACACAAACTCTAACAATAATCCAAATTCAAATACTAAACCTAACCCTAATGCTAACCGTAACCATATTCCTAAACCTACCTTAACTCTAACTCTAAGCCGAAACGTAACACAATCCCTAAGTCTAATACTAAAACTAACACTAAACCTCAACCTAACCCTAACAAACTCTTACATTAACCCTAATCATAACCCTAACGCTAACCCTTACATTAACACTAACCCTAACCCCAACCCTACACTAACCCTAACACTAAATGTAAAACTAATACTAACACTAACACTAAACATAACCCTAAACCTAACCCTAACATTAAACTTAATCTTAAACATAAGAGAAACCCTAACCCTATCAATAACCCTAACACAAACCCTAATTTTACCCCTAACCATAACACCAACACAATCCCTAAAGCTAACCCTAACCCAAACACTAACACTCACTTAACACTAACCCCAAAGTTAAGCCTAAATCTAACACAAACCCTAATCATAACACTAACTCTAACATTAATCCTAACCATAACACTAACCCTAACCTAAACCTGACCCTTAAAATAATCCTAACCCTAACCCAAACCATAACCTTTACAATAACCCTAAACCTAAATCTAACACATACAATAACCCTAATCCTAACCATAACACTAAAAGTAACCCTTACTTTCACCCTAAATTTAACACAAATCCTAACCATAACGGTAACCCTAAACCTAACCCTAACCCTAACACAAACCCTATACTTAACCCTAACCCTAACCCTAACAAAAACCCTAAAGAAAACACTAACCACAACCCTAGCACTAAAGAAACCCTAACCAAAACTTTAACCTTAACACTAACCCTAATTATAACACAAACACTAACCCTAACCATAACAATAACAGTAACCTAACCCTAACCTTTACACTTACCTAACAATAACATTAAACCTCTCACTAACCCTAACAATAACCCTAACTCTAAACATAACACTAACCCTAACGCTGACACTAACCTAACCCTAACCATAACCCTAAACTTAAACCTAACACTAACTCAAACCCCAACCCTAACCCTATCAAAATCCTAACCAGAAACCTAACCCTAAAACTAACCCTAACACTAACACTAACCCTAACACTAAACACAACCATTAGCTTAATAATATCCCTAACCCTAACCATAAACATAACCCTCACCCTAACCCTTACCCTAAGGCTAACAATAACCATAGTCCTAACCCTAAATTAACTCAAAACCTAACCCTAATTCTAACTCTAACCATAATCCTAACAGTAACCATAAAAATAAACCTAACGCTAACCCTAACACAAACTCTAACCCTAACCTAACCCTAACTCTAACAAAATCACTAAACTTAAGCCTAACACTAACACTAAGCCTAAACTTAACCCTACATCAAAACCTAACAGTAAACCTAACCCTGATCCTAACCCTAAACTTAACCCTAACACTTACCCTAACTTTCATCCTAAAAGTGTCCCAAAATCTAACCCTAACCCTAACAAGAATCCAAACCCTAACCTTAACCCTAACCCTAACCCTAAAACTAACCCTAAACTTACCTCTAAACCTAACCCTAAACCTAACTTTACACAAACCCTAAACCAAACAATGACCATAACTGTTACCCAAAACTCAACCCTTACCCTAACCCTAACCCTAAACCAAAACCTAATCCTAACCCTAAAACAAAACCTAACCCTAAACCTAATCCTAAAACAAACGCTAACTCTATCCCTAACCCTAACCCTAACTTTGACCCTAATCATAAACCTAAACCTATCTCTAACGCTAACAAAACCCCTAACCCTAACAATAACAGTAACCCTAATATAACCCAAAAACTAACCCTAACAATAACCAAAAACCAATTTTAACCCTAACCCTAACAATAACCCTAACTCTAACATGTCCCCTAAACTTAACCATAAGAGTAACCCTAACACGAAATTAACCCTAACCTAACGCTAACACTAAACCTAACCCTAACTCTAATACTAACCTTAACTCAAAATCTAACCCTAACCCAACACTAATCATAAACCTAAACCTAACACAAAACCTAACCCTAACCCTAACCATATCCCTAAACTAAACCAAATCCTAACTGAAACCATAAAACTAACTCTAACCCCAATCCCTACATTAATACACACCCTAACCCTAACCCTTACACTAACCCTAAACCTAACCCTAACACTAATCCATTCACTAAACCTAACCTAACCCTAAACCTGACATTAAATCTAACTGTAACCCTATCCCTAAACCTACCACTTACCCTACCCTACCCTTAAACCTAAACATAACACTAAACCTAACTATAACCCTAACAATTACCTTAAACCTAACCATAACCCAAAATCTAACATGTACCCTAACCCTAACCCTAACACTAACCCTAACCATAACCCTAACCAACAAAATAACCCTATCCCTTACACTACTTTAAACCTATTTTGAACCTTAACACTGATCCTAGCCCTAACAGTAACTCTATCCATAACACATAACCTAACACTATACCTAACACTAACCCTAACTCTAACCCTAACCTATACATGATCCATAACCCTATGCCTAACACTAACCTTAAGTATATACAAACCTTAACCCAAACTCTAACCCTAAACATAACCTAATTCTAATTCTAAAACTAACCCCAACCCTAACCCTAAACCTAACTCTAACACTAACCCCGACCTAACCCTATCACTATCCCTAAACATAACACTAAAAATAAACCTAACATTAACCCTAACCCTAACCCTAAGCCTAACTCTAAACCTAACACTAAGCCTAACCCTAACCCTAAGCCTAACACTAAACCTAACACTAAGCCTAACCCTAACCCTAACCATAACAGTAATACTAACAATAACCCTAAACTTATATTTAACTCTAATCCTATCAGGAAACCTAACACTAACCCTAACCCTATCCTTAACCCAAACCCTAACACTAAACCTAACCCTAACACAAACACTAACCCTAACCATAACACTAACAATAACACTACAACTAACACTAACCCTAACTCTAAAACTAACCCTAAAACTATGCATAACCATAACCCTAACCCTACCATTAAACCTAACCCTAACCCAAACCCTTATCTTAAAACTAACTCTAAACTTAAGCCTAAAGCTAATACAAACCCTAACCCTTATACCAACCTTAACTCTAACCATAAACCTAACACTTAACTTAAAACACTAGCACTAAATCTAAACCTAACATTAACCCTACCACTAACCCTAACCCTAACATAAACCTAACATTAAGCCTAACCCTAACCCTAAACCAAATGGTAATACTAACAATAACCATAAATGTAACTCTAAACCTAATCCTATTTCAAGCCCTAACACGAACCCTACTCAATGGCTATCCATATCCGTAACCCTAACAATAACCCTAAACCATAATCTTAACCCTAACCCTAACACTTACCCTAACCCAAAACCTAAAGCTAATCCTAACCCTGAACCTAACCCTAACCATAACACTAACCCTAAGCCTAACCCTAACACTAACTATAACTCTAATCCTAAACCTAACATAAAACCTAACACACACCGAAACCCTAACCCTAACACTAACCCTAACCCTCACCATAACCTAAAGCCAACCCTAACCTAATGATAATCCTGACACCCTAACTTTAACCATAATCCTAACCCTAAACCTAACACAAACACTAACCCTAAAGCTAACAATTTATCCCTAAACCTAACACTAACACTTACCCTAACACTAACCGCAACCATACCCTAATCCTAATAATAAACATAACCCTAAACCTAACCCTAACTCTAACATAAAACCTAACACTAAACTTAACCCTAACACTAAATCTAATTGTAAACTTTACCATAAGCCTTACACTTACCCTAACTCAAGTGTTAAAACTAACACTTACGATAAACCTAATCCTAACCTTCACAGTATCCCTAACGCTAACCCTAACACTTACACAATCACTAAAACTGTACCTAACCATAAACCTAACCTATTAATAACCCTAATCCTAACCCTAACCCTATCCTTAACCATGACATTAACACTGAACCTAACGCTAACCCTAACACTAATCCTAACCGTAACACTAACACTAACCCTAAACCTAACACCAACCCTAAAAAACCCTAAACCTAAAATTAAACCTAATCCTATAACAAACCCTAACTCTAAACCTAACTCTTATCCTAACACTACCCCTAAACCTAACCCTAAACCTAACTCTAACCCTTACACTAAACCTAAACCTAACACAAACCCTATCACTAACCATAACAGTAATCTTAACATAACACAAACCATAACCCTAAAAAAATGCTAAACCAAAGCCTAAACCTCACACTAAAACTAACCTAACCTCAAAATCTAACACTAACCCGAACCCTAACACAAAATTTAAACCTAACACAAACCCTAACACTACCCCTAACCTTATCCTAACCCTAACCCTATCCTAAACTTAATGAAAATCATAACCGAAACCATAAAGCGAACCCTAAACCTAACACTAACATTAACCCAGACCCTAAACCAAACCCTATCACTAAACCTAAACCTAACCCTAAACCTAGGCCTAACACTAACACTAACTTTATCCCTAACACTAAACCTAACCCTAACCCTAAACCTAAACCTAACCCTAACCCTAACACAACCCTAACACTAAACCTAACACTAACAGTAAATCTAACCCTAACCCTAACCATAAACTTTACAAGAACTCACACTGTAACCCTAACCAGAACCCTAACACATAGAATAATCCTAAACTTAAACCTAACATTAACACTAACACTAACACTAACGCTAACACTAAACCTAACACTAACCCTAACATTAACGCTAACCATAACCCTAACCCTAACACGAATCATAACCCTAACACTAAACCTAAATCTAACCCTAAACTTAACACTACCCGTAACACTAATGCTAACCCTAAGATTAACCCTAATCCTAACCCCAACCCTAAAACTAAACCAAACCCTAACCCTAATACTAACCCTAACACTACCCATAAACCTAGCCCCTAAAACTAACCCTAAGCCTAACCATAACCATCAATATAACCAAAACCCAAACCCTAAATCTAAACCTTATCCTAAATCTTACCCTAAACTTTACATTAAACCTAACACAAAACCTCACACAAAACCTAATGCTAAACCTAGCACTAATACTAAACATAACCCTAAACCTAAACCTTACACTCACCCTAACTCTAACGCTAACACTAATTTTAACTTTATCCCTAATGAGAACCCTAACACATAGCCTAACACAAAACCTAACACTAACACTAACCCTAAACTTAAGGGTAAATTTAAATCTAACACTAACATGAATTGTAACCCTAAACATAACCCATAAAACAAACACTAATCATAAACCTAACCCTAACACTACCCCCAACCCTAACCCTAATCCTTACTGTAAACCTAATCTTAACCCTAACCCTAAAATAACCCTAAACGTAAACCTAACCCAAATCCTAAAATCAAGCAGTAAATTTAACCCTAACCTTATCCCTAACACTAAACTCATGCCCAACCTTAACAATAACCCTAAACCTAACAAAGTCCTAACACTAACCATAACAGTAACCCTAACCTAACACTAACCTTAACATTAACCTAATGTAAGCCTAATCCTAACTCTGAAACTAACGTTAAACCAAAACCTAAACCTAACCCTAACACTAAATCTAACCCTACCAAAAAATCTAAACCTAACACAAACCCTAACCCTAAACCTAATCATACCAAACCTAAACATATCCCTAAACCAAACCTGAATCCTAAACGAAAATATAAACCTAACCTTAACCCTAACACTATTATTAACACAAACACTTAACCTAACCCTAAAACTAACCCTAAACCTAACCCTAAATCCCAAACTAACCCTAATCCTTACACTAACCTGAAACCTGACTTTAACCCTAACACTAAACATAACCCTTACCCTAAACCTAACACTAACCTTAACACTAAACCTAACACTTACACTAACTCTAACCCTAAAATTAACCTGAATCGTAACCCTAACCCTAACATAAAACCTACCCCTAACAAAAACCCTAATCCAAGCTCTAATGCTAAACCTAACCTAACCATAATCCTAACCCTTACCTAACCATAAAATTAACCCTAACCCTAACACTAACACTAACCCTGACACTAAACCTAACTTAACCCTAACACTAACCCTAACCCCAAAACTAAACTAAGCCTCTCACTAACCCTAACCCTAACCCTAAACCTAACATTAACTCTAACCCAAAGACTAACCCTAATACTAAACCTAAAACTATGCCTAACCCTAACCCTAACACGAAAAGTAATACTAACCCTAAACCTAACACTAATTCTAATCCTATTTGTAACCCTAACACTAACTCTAATTCTATCTTTAACACCAACGCTATCATTAAACCCAAGCCTAAACACAAACACTAACCCTATCCCTAACATTAACACTACTACTAACCCTAAACCTAAACCTAACCCTAATTCTAAAACAAAACCAAATTTTAACCCTAACCCTACCCTAAGATTAAATTAAAACTAACCGTAAATCTATCACTAACTCTTACTTTAAAAGTAACCATAAACCTAACCTAACCCTAATACACACCCTAATTCTTACTCTTACACTAAACCTAACAATAACTCTAACCTTACACCTAATTCTAAACCTAACACATACCCTACACCTAACCCCAAAATTAACACTTACCCTAAACCTAACCCTAACCTTAAAATTAACCCGAACCAAAACCCTAAAACTAAAACTTACTCTAAACCTAACCCTAAACATAACAATAGCCCTAAGCCTAACTGTAACACTAACTCTAACTCTAACCCTAAACTTAACACTAACCCTAATACAAATTCTAACCCTAACACTAACATTAACCCTAAACCTAACTCTAACTCCTACCTTAACCCAAACCCCACCTGTAAGCCTAGCACTAATCCTAACCTTCAACTTAAACTTAACCATTACCCTAACCCTAAACCTAAAACAAACCCTAACCCTAACACTAAACCTATCCCTAAACCTAACCCTAACACTAAACCTAACCATAATACTCACCCTAATAATAAACCTAACCCTAACCCTAAACCTAACCCTAAACATAACACTAACCCTAACCTTAAAACTAACTCTAACCCTAACCCTAACACAAACCCCAACGCTTAACCCAACCCTAACATTTACTGTAACCATAAACTTAACCCTAACCTTAAAACTTACCCTAACTCAAACCCTAAAACTAACACTTACCTAAAACTAACCCTATTTCTAACCCTAAAAGTATTTCTAACCCTAACCCTAACACTAACACTAACCATAAAACTATATCAAACCATAACCCTAAACCTATTAATAACCCTAACGATAAGGCTAACCCTAACCCTAACTCTAACAATGACATTAACAATAACCCTAAACCTAAACCTAAATCTTACATTAAAAATAACCATAAACTTAACCCTAAACCTAATACAAAGCTAACCCTAACCCTTTCACAAACCCCAAACTTAAAATTAATTCTAACCATATTCCTAACCCTAAACATAAAACCAACAATAACCGTAACCCTAAAACTAACCCTAAACCTAAACTTAACCCTAACTCTTACACTAACCCTAACCATAACCCTAAACCTAACCCTAACCCTAACAGGAATCATAAGCCTAAACCTAACACTAAACCCAACCATAATCCTAACCATAACACTAAACTTAAACCAAACCCTGAACCTAACACTAACCCTAACCCCAACCCTAAACCTAAACCTAACCCAAACCCCAACCCTAACATTAATTTGAATGCTAAGCTTAACCCTAACCTTAACCCTAACCGTAAACATAAACATAACAGAAACCCTAAACCTAAACCTAACACTAACTCTAACCCTAACCCTAACCTTACACTAACCGTAACCCAAACCCCAACCCTAACATTAATTGTAATGCTAAGCTTAACCCTAACCTTAACCCTAACCATAAACATAAACATAACAGAAACCCTAACCCTAAACCTAACACTAACTCTAACCCTAACCCTAACCTTACACTAACCCTAACTCTAAAACTAACACTAATTCTTAACCTAACCCTAAATTTAATTCTAACCCTAACACGAATCGTAACCCTAACTTTAACACTAACCCTAACCATAACCCTAAACCTAACATTAACCCTAAGCCTAAACCTAACACTAATTCTAACCCTAACCCTAACCCTAACCCTAACCTTACACTAGCCCTAAACCTAACCCCACCACTAACACTAATTCTAACCGTAACCCTACCCCTAAACCTAACACTTACACTAACCCTAACCTTATCTTTAACCCTAAGAATAAACCTAACCCTAAACCTAACACTAACTGAAAACCTTACCCTTACTCTAACCCTAAACCTCACACTAACCCCAATTCTAACCCTAACACTTACACTAACCCTAATCCTACCTTTAACCCTAACACTAAACCTAACACGAAACCTAACCCTAACACAAACACTAACCCTAACTCTAAACCTAAACTTAATCAGAACCGTAACTCTAACAGAAACACTAAACCTTACACTAACACAAACCCTAAACCAAACCTTAATCCTAAACCTAATGTAACCCTAACCCTAACCCTTACCTAACCCTAACACTTACCCTAAACCTAACTCTAAAACTAACACTAACACTAACCCTAACCTAACCCTAACATTAACTCTAAGCCAACCCTAAACCTAACACTAACAGTAACCCTAACTTTAAACCTATGCCTAACATTATTTCTTACCCTAACACAAAACCTAACACTAAAGCTAACCCTTATCCTAACCCTAACCCTAACAGTAACACTAACACTAATACAAATCCAACCCTAATTCTATCCCTAATACTGTTTGTAACCCTAAAACTAAACCTAAACTTATTTCTAACACAAATCTTAACCCTAACAATAACACTAAACCTAACACTAACCCGAACCTTAACCCTAACCCTAAGCCTAACTCTAAACAAAACACTAACCTTAACCCTAACCCTAACCCTTAACTAACAGTAAACCTAACCCTAAAACTAAACCTAACACTGACCCTAACCCTAACCCTAACAGTAACCCTAAACCTATCTTTAACTTTAACACTATCCCGAAACTTAACCCGAACCTAACCCTAAACATAACACTAACCTTAACCCTAACCCTAACACTAACCCTTACCCTCACCATAATACTAACCCGAAAATTAACCATAACTCTATCACTAACCCTAACCCTAAACCTAACCATAAATGTAACCCTAACCCAAACCCTATACTTAAACCTGACCTTAAACTAACCCTAATTCTAAACATAACCTGAATCCTCACTGTAACAGTAACTCTAAACCTAATCGTATACATAAAACAAAATTTAACCACAACCCTAACACTAACCCTAAAACTAACAATAACACTAACAGTTACACTAACCCTAACCCTAACACTATTTCTAACACTACATCTAAACCTAACCCTCAGCAGAACACAACAGACACTAGTATGGCAATATGTAAATCAATGGGTGTGTAACTGATGTGATTCTGCAATCTGTATATGGGGTAAAAATGGGAGCTCATAACCCACTTGAATCAAAGGGTGAAATATGATATATCAAGAACTATGTAATGTTTTGAATAACCAACAATAAAAAATTAAAAATAAATAAATAAACCTAACCCTAAAAATAACCCTTACCCTAACAATAACCCTAAAAATAATGCTAACCCTAACCCTTATAAAACCCTAACCCTAACCCTAACTCTGACACTTACCCTAAACCTAACCCTAAACCTAAAACTAACCTTAACCCCTACACTTAAACTGATCGTAAGTCTAACCTTAAACTTAATCCTAATCCTAACTCTAACCCAAACATATACCATAATGCTAACCCTAACACTAACACAAACCCCAACCCTAATCCTAACTTTATTCCTAACAGTAACCCTAATCTTAACCCTAAACCTAACCCTAACAAAAAGCCTAACCCTAACCGTATCACTAAATTTAACCCTAACCTTAAACCTAACACTAAAAATAACACTAACCCTAAAACTAACCCTAAACCTAAATGTATCTGTAACACTAAACATAAACCTGACACTAACACAAACCCTAACCTTAACCCTAACCTTAACCCTAACCCTAAAACTAACCCAAACACTAACCCTATGCCTAAAGTTAATCCTAACTCTAAACCTAACCTTAAACCTAACCATAACACTAAACATAACACAAAACCTAACCCTAAATCTAATCTTGACACTAACCATAACACTAACCCTAAACATAATCTGAACCCTAATAATAACCCTAACTGTCCTAAACCTAACACTAAACTTAATCCTAAACCTAACCCTAACCCTAACACTACCACTAACCCTAAACATAACCCTAACCCAAAATCTAATACTAATCCTAACCGTAACCATAACCATAACCCTAACCCTAACAAAAATTCTAACCCTAACCCTAAACCTAACCCTTAATATAAACCAAACACTAACCCTAACACTAACCCTAACTCTAACCCAACACAAACCCTAAACCAAAATGTAACCCTACGCTTAACCTAACTCTACCCTAACCCTAATTCTAACACTAACATTAACGCTAAATCTAACAAGTATTTTAACCCCAACCCTACCACTAAAATTCACCCTAACCCTAACACTAACACAAACCCAAAACCTAATCATAAACCTAGCCCTATCACTAACCGTAACCCTAACCATAAACCTAACCCAAATTTTAAACCAAACCCTAACCCTAAACCTAAATTAATCCTAACTGTAACCAACATCCTAAGCCTAACCCTCAGTTTTAAACAAACCTTAACACTAACCTTAATATTAACATTAACACTAACCCTAACCCTACACTAAACCAAACCCCAACCATATCCCTAATGCTAATCCTAATCTTAACACTAACCCTAACCCTAATCCTCATCCTAAAACTAACAACTTTATGTCTAACCCTAACCCTAAACCTAACACTAAATCTAACCCAAATCCTAACACTAACACTAATCTAACACAAACCCTAACCCTAAGCATAAGAGTAAAACTAACTTAACCCTACCCCTAACCCTAACCTCACACTAACACTAACCCTAACCCTAACACAAAAACTAATTTTAAACAAAAACCTAAACCTAACCCCAACACTAAACATAATCTTAAAAAAATCTAACCATAAAACAAATTCTAACCCAAACCTAACCCCAAAATTATCCCTAAACCTAACCCGAATTTTAATCATAACCATAAACCTAAATCTAACCCTAAGCTAACCCAAACCCTATCCCTAAACGTAACCATAACCATAATCCTAAACCTAACGCTAAGCCTAACATCAACACAAACTCTAAACTTAACCCTAACACTAACCATAAACATAACCCTCATCCTAAATCTTATATTAACTCTAACCCTAACATTAACCCTAACAATATCTCTAAACATAACCCTAACCCTAACCCGAACATTTACCCTAACCCGAGCACTAACACTAAACCTAATCCTAACAAAAACCCTAAACTTAAACCTAACCCTAAACCTAACACTTTCCCGAACCCTAACCGTAACCCTCACACTAAACCTAAATCTAATCCTAACCCTTAAACTAACTCCAAACATAACTTTAACCCTAACACTAAACCTAAAAGTAACCCTAGCACTATACCTAAAATTAAACCTGACACTAAACCTAACACTAACCCTAACTCAAACCCCAACCCTAACCTGAACCATAACCCTAACTTTAACACTAAACCTAACCCTAACAAAAACCCTAAAACAAAACTTAACCCTAAAACAAACCTAACCCTAACCCTAACACTTACTGAACACTAACACTAAGCGTAACCCCAACATTAACCCTAACCCTAAAGCTAACACTAATCCTAATATTAACACTAACCCTAACCCTACCACTAACACTACAACTAACACTAAGCCTAACCAGAACCCTAACCAAAAGCCTAACAGTAATACTAACCCTAACTCTACTCATATCCCTAACTCTGACCCTAATTCTATTCGTAACCCATACATTAACCCTAAACCTATCCCAACACAAATCTTAACCGAAACCCTAACACTAAACCTAACACTAACCCAAACCTTAACCCTAACACTAACTCTAAAACTAACCAAAATCCTAACCCTAAACCTAAACTAACCCTTACCCAAATTTAACCCTAAACATAACCCTTAACCTAACCCTAAACCTAACTCTAACCCTAACCCTAACACTTTCCATAAACCTAACTTTAACACTAATACTAATTCTAACCCTAACCCTGACCTAAAACTAAACCTAACACTAACCGTAACCCTAACACTAACACTAATCCTAAGCCTAAACTTAACACGAACCATAACACTCACCCTAACACTAACCCTAACACTAATACTAACCCTAACCCTAACCCTAAATCTAACACTAACAGATACCCTAAACTTAAACCTGACCCTATCCTAACACTAAACCTAACCCTAACTCAAATCCTAACCATAACTATAACCCTAACCCTAACACAAACCCTAACACAAAACCCTAACCCTAATGCAAACAGTAACCCTAAACCTAACCCTAACCCTAACCCTTACACTGACCCTAACCTAACACTAATTCTAACACTAAACAAACCCTAACCCTAAAACAGACCTTAACGCAACACTAACACTAAACTTAAACCTAACCCTAATCCAAAAACTTACACTAACCCTAACAGTAACACTAACCCTTACATTAACTCTAACAGTAACCTTAACCATAAGCATGGCACTTAGCTTAAATGTAAGCCTAAGAGTAACACTTACCCTAAACCTAACCCTAACCCTTACCCTAAACCTAAGACTAACCCTAAGCCTACCCTAACAATAAATCTAACTCTAACCATAACACTAAACCTTACATTAATCCTAACCCTAACACTAACACTAACTCTAAACATACCCTTAATCCTAACCCCACCATTTACCCTAAACCTAACTTATCTCTAATCCTAAACATAACACTAACACTAAACCTAAGCCTAACATTAACACTAAATCTAACTCTAAATCTAACCCTAACCCTAAACCTAACATATCCCTAAACCTAAACATAACACTAACACTAAACCTAAGCCTGACACTAACACTAACTCTAACACTAAATCTAACTCTAACCCTAACTTAATACTAATCCTAAAGTTAACACTAAACCTAACACAAACCCAAACCCCAAAACTAACACTAACACTAATCCTACCCATAACCCTAACCATAACTCCATGTCTAACCCAAAACCTAACACAAAACGTAACCCTAACACTAACCATAACACTAATCTTAACCCTAAACATAACAGTATCATTAACCCTAAGCAAAACCCTAACACTAACCCTAACACTAAACTTAACACTAACCCAAACCCTAACACTAACACTAAGCCTAAACAAAACCCTAACCAAAACCCTAACCCTAATCCTAATTGTAACAATAACCCTAATAATAACCCGAACACTAACTCCTACACTAAACCCAACCCTAAACCTAACACAATCCCTAAAACTAACACTAACCATATAACAAAACGTAACCCTAACCCTAACACTAACCCTAAACCTAACACTAACACTAACCATTCCACTAAACTTGACTCTAACCCTTACCCTAACCCTTACCCTAATCTAACTGTAACTATTTCACAAACACTTAAGCTAACTTTAAACCTAACACTAAACCTAACCCTAACCCTATCACTATACCTGACAAAAACCTAACATTAATCCTAACCCTAAACATAACTCTAACTCTAACCCTTATCCTATTAGTAGCACTAACACTAAGCCTAAACTTATCTTATACCCTAACACTATTCCTAAACCTAACCCTAACCGTAAACCTAACCCTAAAAGTAACCCTAACACAAACCCTAAACTTAACCCTAACAGTAACCCTAAGCCTAACTCTAACCCTAAACGTATCATTAACCATTACCCTAACAATAATTCTAACCCTAACCCTAAACCTAACCCTAAAACATACCCCAAACCTAACACTAACATTAACCCTAAAACTAACCCTAAACCTATCCCTTACAATAACCCTAACACTAACAATAACCCTACGACAAACTCCTACGGTAAACCTATCCCTAACCCTAACACTTACCCTAAACCTAACACTAACTTTACCTAAAACCTAATCCTACCCCTAACACTAACCCTAACACTAACCTTAATTGTAACCCTAACATTAATGGAAAACCTAACCCTAAACCCTTATCCTAACCCTAACACTAAACTTACCATTAAACCTAATCCTAACACTAACCCTAACACTAACCCTAAGCATAACCCTAACCCTAACCCTAAACCTATCCCTAAAGCTAACACTAACCCTAACACTGACACTAACAGTAACCCTAAACAAAAACCTAAACAAAACTCTAAACATAATTGTAACTGTAACAGTAACCCTAACAATAACCCTAACACAAGACCTAAACCTAAACTAACACTAACCCTAACACAAAACCTAACCCTAACCCTAAAATAAAACGTAACCCTAAAACTAACACAAAACCTAAAACTAACCCTAACCCTAACAGTTACACTAAACCTAACACTAACCGAAAGACTAAATCTAATCGTAACCTTAAACCTAAACCTAATGCTAGCCTAACCCTAACACTAACTCTAAAATTTACCCTAATCCTAACACTAACCCTAACACTAACCCTAAAACTAACCCTAAACCTAACCCTAACTCTATCCCTAACAAAAATCCTAAACCTAACCTAAACATAGCCTTATCACAAACCCTAAACATAACTCTAACCTAACCCTAAAACAAACCCTAACCCTAACCCTAACACAAACCCTAACTCGAATACAAATCATAACCCTAAACCTAACAATAACACTAAACCTAACCCTAATCTAACCCTTAAAATAATCTTAACCCTATCCCAAACCGTAACACTAATTCTAACCCTAACCCTAACCAGAACACTAACACATAGCTTAACCCTGACCCTAACACTAATATTAAACCTAATCCTAAAAATAACACTAATACTAAACCTAATGCTAATTTTAACCCTAACTCTAGAACGAATCATAATGCTAATCCTAAACCTAACCCTAACACTAACCCTAGACATAACCCTAATGCTAAACCTAATACTGATCCTAATCATAACCCTAAACATAATAATTAGCCTAAACCAAACCCTGACACTAACCCTAACCCTAACCATAACCTTAAACCTAACAATAACCATAACCTTAAACCTAACCCTAACCCTAATATAAATTGTAACCCAAAACTTAATCCTAAACCTAACCTAACATTAACCGTAATACTAATTTCTAACAAGAACCCTATTTCTAACCCTAACACTAACCTTAACCATACCCTAAACTTAACCCTAATCGTAACACTAACCCTAAATCGAAGCCTAACACTAACAATAACCCTAAAACGAACCCTAACCCTAAAACTAAAACTAAACCTAACCCTAATTCTAAACCTGACACTAACCCTAATTCTAACCCTAACCATTACACAAACCGTAAACCTAATTTTAATCCTAAAACTGAAACTTACCCTAATCCTAACCCTACTCCTAAGCCTAACCCAAACCTGAAACGTAACACTAACCATAACACTAAACCTAAGCCTAACATAAATCTTACCCTAACTCTAACCTTAAACATTAACCCTAACACTAACCCTATCCCTAACTCTAACACTAACCCTAATCTTAACCCTAAACATAACACTAATCCTATTTCTAAACCTAACCCAAAACTTAACAATAACAATTTCCCTAACGCTAAGACTAACCCTAACCCTAAAACTAACCCTAACACTATACCTAACAATAACTCTAACACTGAACAAAACCCTAATCATAACACTAACCCTAACACTAACCTTAACCCTAATATAAACCCTAACCCAAACCGTAACCCTAAACCTAACCTAACCATAATCCTAACCCTAATTGTAACACGAACCGTATCCCTAACCTTAACATTAACATTTAACCATAACCCTAACCCTAATTCTAACAAGAACCCTATCCCTAACCCTAACACTAACCTTAACCATAACCTAACCCTAAAACTAACAAAAACCTAACCCTAAACCTAGGTCTAAACTTAAACCTAACTTTATCCTTAACACTAATAATAAACCCTAAAAATAAACCTATCCCTAACACAAAACCTAACCCTAAACCTAACATCAATCCTAATTCTTACCCTAAACCAAAACCTATCCCTAACCCTGACTCTAACTATAACCCTAATCAGAACACTAACATGTAGCCTAACTCTAACCCTAACCCTAACACTAACACTAACCCTAAATCTATCCCTAACATTATCCCTAACCCGAACATGAATCCCTAACCCTAACTCTAACACTAATCCTAACCCTATCACTAACCCAAATTGTAACCCTCAACCTAACACTAAACCTAAACCTATCACTAACCGTAAATGTAACCCTAAACCTAACACCAAACCTAACACTAAACCTAACAGTAACCCTAACACTAACCTGAGCACTAACTTTATGTCTAACCCTAACCCTAAACTTAACCCTAACCCTAACCCTATCCATAACCCTAGCAAAACCCTAACACAAATTATAGCACTAAACCTAACCTAACCCTAACCCTAACCCTACTTCTAAAACTAACACTAAACTAACCCTAACACAAACCCTATCTGTAAACCTAACACTAAAAATAACCCTAAACCTAACCCTAAAACTAACACTAAACCTAACCCTAAACCTAGACCTAACACTAACCCTAGCCTAACCCTACACTTATCCTCACCCTAACTGTAACCCTATCCCAAACCCTAACCCTAAACCTAAATTAATCCAAAACGTAACTGTAACCCTAACCCTAACCCTAAACCTTACCAAATTTTAACCCTAACCCTAACATTAACCCTAACCCTAAGCCTAATACTAAACCTAACACTAACCCAATCCCCAACCCTAACCCTAAGGCTAATCCTAATCAGAACCCTAACCCTAAACCTAAGCCTAACCCTAACCATAAAACAAACCCTAAATCAAAACCTAACCCTAATTTTAACATAAACTTTAACCGTAACCCTAACCCTTACCTATTACTATCTTTAATCCTAACCATAACCCTAACCCTAACAAAAACACTAACCCTAATTATAACAGTAAACCTAATATAACCCTAACCATAACTCTATCACTAACTTTAACCTAATGTTAACCCTTACGCTAATCCTAACCCTAATTCTAAAACTAACTTTAAAGAAAAACCTAACACTAAAACTAACAGTACCCCAATTCTAAAGCAATATCTAACCCGAACCCAAACCCTAAACCTAACCCTAACCTTAACCTAACTGTAACTCTAACTCGAATCCTAAACATAACCATAACCCTAAACCTAACCCTATCCCTAATTCTAAAACTAACCCAAACACCAAACCTGTACCTAATGCTATACCTAACCGTAATACTAACCTTAATGGTAACACTAACCCTAAACCTAACATAATCCTTAACCCTAACCCTAAGTCTAACACTACCCCTAAAAGTAACACTAACCCTAACACTAAAACTAACCCTTATTTTAATAATAACCATAGCCTTAACCATAACCCTTACCCTAAACCTAAACCTGAACTTAATACTAACCTTAAATCTAACCCCTACACTAACCCTAAACATAACCTTAACCATAATTCTAACCCCAATCCTAACCTAACCGTAACCATAACCCTAATCCTAAATGTAACACTAACGCAAACGCTAACCCAAACCTAACCCTAAGCCTAACACACACCCTAACACTAGCCTAAATCTAACCCTAAAACTAACCATAACCCTAAACCTAATAATAATTATAAACCTAAAAGTAAAACTAACACTAAACTTAACCCTAACCCTAACACCAAACCTAACACTAACCCTAACTCTATTGATATTTCCATTCGTAACCCTAAACCTAAAAGTAAAATTAAATCTAACCCTAACACAAACACTAACCCAAAGCATAACCCAAAACCTAATTAACCCTTACCCTAACCCAAACCCTAACACTTACCCCAAACCTAACCCTAAACCTAACACTAACCCTAAGCTTAACCATAACACTAACTCTAAATTTAAAGCTAAACCTAATCCTAAACCAAACACTAAACCTAACCCTCACACTAACTCTAACACTAACACAAACCCCAACACTAACCCTAACACTAATCCTAAACATAACCCTAAACCTAACCCTAATCCTAAACCTAAACCTAACACAAACACTAACCCTAACACTAACCCTAACCCTAACCTTAACACTAACTCTAAAACTAAACCTAAGACTAACCCTAACCCTAATCTTAACACTAACCCTATACACAACACCTACCCTACCCCTTACCCAAACACTAACCCTAAAAATAAACCTAACCATAACTCTTTCACTAATCCTAACTGTAACAAAAACTTAACACTAACTCTTATTCTAAATCAAACCCTAACACTAAACTAAACCTAACCCTCACAAAATCCCTAACACTAACCCTAAACTAACCCTAACCATAACCATAAACTTAGCACAATCCTTAACACAAACCCTAACCTTAAATCTAACACTAATCTAAACTTTACCATAAATATATCCCTTACACTAACCCTAACCTTAACACTAACACTAACACTAACATTAACCATAACTCTAACCAGAAAACTGGCACATAGCCTAAAACTAACCCTAACCATAACTTTAACCCTAACACTAACCCTAACCCTAACACAAAGCATAAACTTAACCCTAAACTTATCCCTAACTCTTACATGAATCATAACACTAAGCCTAACACTAATGCTAATACTAACCCTAACCTTAACCCTAACTATAACCCTAAAACTAACAATAACCCTAACACAAACCCTATCCTGACACTAACCCTAAGCCTAACCCTAACCCTAACACTAACCCTAAAACTAAGCCTAAACTTAACCTTAACCCTAAACCTCATGCAACCCTAATTCTAAACCTATCCCTTGCACTAAACCTAATCCTAACATTAACCCTAACACTAACGCTAACCATAACCCTAACCCTAACACTAACACTAACCCTGAAACTAAACCTAAGACTAACTCTAATTCTAAACCTAACCCTAATCCGAAACTTAACCCTAAACATAACACTATACCTAAAACTAACACAAAACTTAACCCAAACCTTAATGCTAATCCTAACCTAAACTTAACCCTAACCCTACCTAAACCTAACACTAATCTTATCCCTAACCCTAACATTTAGCCTAACCCTAAGCCTAACTCTAACACATACCCTAAAGTTATTCTAACCCTAAAACTAACCCTAACCCTAACCCGAACACTAAACCTAAGCCCAACCCTAACTCTTTCACTAACCCTAACCCTAACCCTAACCTTAAAACTAACATTACATCTAACCCTCACCGTAACACTAATCCTAACACTAAGCCTAACCCTAACCCTAACCATAACTCCAACCCTTACAGTAATATTAACGCTAACCCTAACCTTAACACTAACTCTAAATTTTATCCAATTTGAAACCCTAACTCTAAACCTAAACCTATCTTTAAAACTAACACTATCCCTAACCCTAACACTAACCCTAATCCTAAACCTAACCCTGATGCTAAATCTAACCCTAACACAAACCCTAAACATAACCCTGACCATAACCTAACCCGAAACCTAACACTAATCCAAATCCTAACTGTAAAATTAACCCTAACACAAACCCTAACACAAATCCTAACCCTAACCCTAACACTACCTTATACGTAACCCTAAACTTAACCCTTAAACTAACACAAACCCGAACACTAATACTAACCATAACCCTAACCCTAAACATAAAACAAAACATAACCCTACCACTAACACTAACCCTAAAACTAACCTTAACCCTAACCCTAACACTTTGCCTAAACCTAACCCTAACCCTAACACTTACACTAAACCTAACTTAACCCTAAAACAACCCTAAAAATAACCCTAACACTAACCCTAACTCTAAACATAAACGTATCCCTAAACCTAACTCTAACCCTAACACTTACCCTAACGCTAATCCGAACACAAACACAAACCCCAAACCTAACCATAACCTTAATCATAACCATAACCCTAATATTAACCTTAAACCTAATCCTAACCCTAACACAAATACTAACACTAAACCTAACCATAACACTAACACTAACCATAACCCTAACCTTAACACTAACAATAACACTAACCCTAAACCTAACCCTAACATTAAAACAAACCCTAATCCTAAATCTAATACCAACCCCTAATCGAACCCTAAACCTAACACTTACACTAACCCTAAACCTAACCATAACCATAACACTAATTCTACCCGTAACCTTAACTCTAAATCTAACACTTACACAAACTCTAACCCTAACTCTAACACTTACCCTAAACCTAACAATAAACTTAACACTAATCCTAAGACTAACATTAACCCTAAACCTAACCCTAACTCTAACACTAACACAAACCCTAAACCTAAACCTAACACTAACCCTAAACCTAAACCTCAACCTAAACCTAACCGAAACACCAAACCTAAATCTAACCCTAACCCTAAACCTGACAATATTCCTAACCCTAACCCTAACCTTAACCCTAATTCTAACCATATTCCTAATCCTAACCCTAACACTTACCCTAAACCTAACCATAAACCTAACCCTAAAATTAAACCTAACCCTAATGTTAACACTAACCCTAACATTATCCTTAACCCTAACCATAACCTGAACCCTGAAAAGAACCCAAACCCTAATCCTAACCCTAACACTAACACTAACCCTAACTGTAACCCTAACCCTAAAACAAACCCTAACCCTAACATTATCCTTAACCCTAACCCTAACCTGAACCATAAAAAGAACCCTAACCCTAATCCTAACCCTAACACTAACACTAACCCTAACTGTAACCCTAACCCTAAAACGAACCCTAACCCTAATTCTAACTTTAACACTAACAATAACCCTAACTCCAAACCTAACTGTAACTTTTATCCTCTGTATAATTCTATCCCTAACCCTAAACGTATCTTTAGCCCTAACACTATCCCTAACCTCACACTAAACAACCCTAAAACTAACACTAACCCTAACCCTAAATATTACCCTAACACAAACATTACCCGTAACCATGATCCTAACCTAACAGTAACCATTAACATAACCCAAATCCTAACCATAACCGAAACCCTAACCCTAAACTTAACCCTAACACAAACACTAATACTAACGCTAACATTAACCCTAAACCTAACCCTAACCCTAAACCTTGCACAAACCATAAACCTCACCCTAAACCTAACACTAAATATAACCATAACTTTAACCCTAACTCTAACACTTAACCTAAACCTAACTGTAACTCTAACACTTACCCTAAACCTAATCCTAAACCTAAAACTAAACCTAACCCTAAACCTAACACTAACCCTAAACTTAACCCTAATCCTAACCATAACCCTAGCCTTAACACTTACCCTAACCCTAATCATAACACAAACCCTAACCCTAAACCTAACCCTAACACTAATCCAAACCCTAACTCTAACACTAACCCTAACACTGACCCTAAATATAACCCAAAACTGTGCATAACCGTAACCCTAACCCTATCCTAATTCTAACACAAATTTAAAACTAAACTCTACCCTTAACACAATCCCTAACCCTATCCCTAACCCTAAATTAAAACCTAACATAAACCCTGAAACTAACCCTAAACCTAATTCTAAATCTAACACAAACCCTAAACCTAACACTAACCCTAAACCTAAGCTGAATCCTAACCCTTACGATAATCCTAACACTAAAAATAACTCTAAATTTAACCCTAACCAGAACCATAACCAGAACCCTAATACATAGCCTAACCTAAACTTAACAGGAACACTAACACTAACAATAAATCCTAACCCTAATGGTCACCTTAAACCTAACCCTAACACTAACTCTAACCCTAACACTAAACCTAACACTAACCCTAAACCTCACCCTAAATTTAAAACTAAACCTAACCCTAATCCTAACACTATCCCTAACACTAAACCTAAAACTAACCATAAACCTTACCGTAACCCTAACCTTAACACTAAACCTAACACAAACCCTAACTTAAACTGTGACCCTAAATCTAACTTAACCCTAACCCTAAACCAAACAGAATCCTGTCCCTAACACGAACACAAAATTAAACTTAAACCTTACACTAACATTAACCCTAAACCTAACTCTAAACCTAGCCCTAAGCCTAACCCTAAACTTATCCCTAACACTAAACCTAACCCTAACCATAAACCCAACCCTAACCATAAAACACAATTTAATCCTAAACGTAACACTAACCCTAAATCTAACATTAAGCCTAAGCTTTACACTAAATATAGCCCTAACCCAAACCTAACAATAATGCTAACCATAAACTTAAACAGATCCCTAACCCATAGCCTAAACCGAACCTTAATCCTAACACTAACAGTAACCCTAAATCTAACACAAACCCTAACCTTAACAATAACACTAACCTTAACCCTAACCCTAACACTAATCCTGACCCTAACACTAGGACTAATCAGAACCCTAACACTAACACTACCCCTATCACAATCCCAAATCCTAACACTAAACATAAACCTAACCCTAACCCTAACACTATCTCTATCCCTAACCCTAACACTATTCCTATCAGTAACCCTATCACTAACCCAAAATTAATCCTAACACTAAACGTAAGCCTAACCATAACACTAACCCTAATCCTATCCCTAAACCTACACTAATCATAACGGTAACCCTAACACGAACCCTAACTCTAACCGTAAACATATTCCTAACCCCAACACTAACCTTAATACTAACCTTAATCATAACCCTAACACTAACCCTAAAATTTACCCTAACTGTAACTCTAACCCTAATCCTATCCATAACCCTAACACTACCCCTAACTCTAACACAATCTCTAAGACTAAAACTCACCCTAAAACAAACCCTAACCATAAGCCAAACAATAAACCTAACACTAACCCTAACTTTAAGTATAAAACTAACCCTAAACATAATATTAACACTAGCCCTAACCCTAAACCTATCTCTTAACTAACACTAACCCTAACCCTAATTCTGAACCTAAAACTATCCCTAACACTAAGCCTAACCTTATCACTAAACCTAAACCTATCTTTAACCCTAACACTATCCCTAACCCTAACCCAATACCTAATCCTAAACCTAACACTAACCCTAACCCAAAACTTAACCCTAACCCTAACACTACCTCTATCTGTAACCATAACACAAAACCTAACCCTCATACTAACACGAATCCTAACCCTAATCCTAACATTAACACTAACCCTAACCTGAATCCTAACCCTAAATCTCACCTAAAACAAACCATAAATATAACCCTAACTCTAACCTAATCCGAAGCCTAACCCTAACTCGAATCCTAACCATAACCGGAAACTTAACCCTAACTCAAATCATAACAAAAATCCTAACCCTCACCCTAAAAATAACCCTAAACCTAACCCTACCCCTTACTTATGCACTCACGTAAACCTGACACTAATTCTAAGCCTAACCTAAAACTAACTATAAAACAAACCCTAATCCAACCTTAACACTAACCCTAAAACTAACCCAAACCCCAAAGCTTACACTAACCCTAACCCTAACACTAACACTAACATTAACTCTAACCCTAAGCCGAACCCTAAAATTAATTCTAACTCTAAATCTAACCCTAATCATAACCTAAAACAAACCCTAATCATAACCAAACACTAACCATAAAGCTAACCTTAATCCTAAACGTAACACTAACACATACCACAACACTTACCCTAAGGCTAATCTTAACCAAAACCCTAAACTTAACCCTAACCCTAAACCTAAACCTAACACAGAACCTAAACCTAACCCTAACCCTAACGCTAACCCTAACACTAACACTAGGCATAACCCTTACACTAATAATGACTGTAACCCTAAACCTAACACAAATGTAAACCTAACACTAATCCTAAACCTAACCCTAAAAATAACCCTAAATATAACCCTAGCCATAACTCTAACCCTAATCCTAACTGCAAGTGTAATCGTAATCCTAACCCTAACACTAATCCTAAAATAACCCTAACCCTAACACAAACCCTAACCCTAAAGCTAACAGTAACCCTAAACCTAACTGTAAATGTAATTCTTACACTACCCCTACCTCTAACCCTAACCCTAACACTAACTCTAACTGTAACCCTAAGCAGAACCCTAACACATAGCCTAACCCTCACCCTAACCCTCATCCTAACACTAACCCTAATGCTAATCTTAACCCTAACCCTAAACCTAATCTCAAGCCTAAGCCTAAGCCTAACCCTAAAACTAACACAAAACCGAACTCTAAACCTAACACTAAACCTAACCCTAAACTTAACCGTAACACTAAACCTAACACTAACCCTAAGTATTACCCTAATCCCGACACTAAACTTAATATTAACCCTAACACTAACACTAACCCAAACCCTAAACCTAACCCTAATGATAATCCTAAACATAAACCTAACACTAACCATAAACCTAACCATCACCCTATTGCTAACCCTAACCCTAAACCTCAAACTAACCCTAATTCTAACCCTAAACCTTACACTAATCCTAAACCTAAGTTTAACCTTAACACTAAACCTAACACTAACCCTAACCCTAATCCTAACACTAAACCTAACACTAACCCTAACTCTAACGCAAACCCTAACCCGAACCAAAACACTACACCTCAAACTAACCCTAACCTTAACACAAACCATAACCGAAACTCTAACACTAAAACTAACCTAACCCTAATGTACCCAATACCTAACCCTAAAAGTAAGTCTAAACCTAACCCTAAAACTAACTCTAATCCTAACACTAAACTAACCCTATCTCTAACCCAAAGCCAACCTTAAACCTATCACTAACCCTAACCCAAATCCTAAACCTAAATATAAAATTAACCCTAATCTTAAACCTAACACGAACACTAAACCTAACACTAAGCCTAACACTAAACCTAACCCTAACAGTAACACTATTAATAACCCTAACCCTAACTCTAACCCTAATCCTATTTGTAAACTTAAAACTAAACCTAACCCTAAACTTAACCCTCACACTAATCCTATTTCTAAACCTAACCCTTACATTAACCTAAACCTAACTTTAACTCTAACACTAAATCTAACCATAATCCTAAACCTCACCCTAACAGTAACCTTAACCCTATCCCTAATCCTAACACTAACCCTAATCCTAAATCTAAATCAACCCCTAACACAAACCCTAAACATAACCGTGATTCTAACCTAACAGTAACCTAAAACCTAACCCGAAAGCTAACCATAACCTTTTCCCGAACCCTAACACTAACCCTAACACAAATCCTAACCATAACCCTAAAACTAACTGTAAACCTAATCCTAACACTAACAATTACACTACCCCTAACCCTAACACTAATTCTAATTCTAACCATAAGCCTAACTCTAAACAAACCCTAAACCTATCACTAAACCCATTCCTAACACTAACCCAAACCCTTCCACTAACCTTAACCCAAACTCTAACCCTAACACTAACTCTAACTGTAACCCTAACTCTAAATGTAACATTAACCCTACATAACCCTAACCCTAAACCTAACTCTTACCATAAAACTAAGCATAAACCTAGCCCTAATTCTAATACAAACCCTAACAATAAACCTTTAACTAACCCTAACCCTAACCCTAACCCTAACACTAACTCTAACCATAACCCTAAACCTAACGCTAACACTTACCATAACTTTTACCCTAAGCCTAACTCTGACCCTAAATCTTACCCTAAGTCTAAAACTAACCCTAAACATATACCCAACACTAAACCTAATTGTAACTCTCACCCTAACCCAAACACTAAGCCTAACCCTATCACAAAGCCCTACTCTAACACTAAACATAAAACTAACCATAAACGTAACCCTAACCCTAACGCTAAACCTAACCTTAACCCTAACCTTAACTCTAACCCTAAACCTAAACCTAACTGTAACCCTAAACCTAACACTAAACCTAAAACTATGCCTAACCATATCCCTAATCTGAATAATAATACTAACCCTAACCCTAACTCTAACACTAACCTTAACACTAATGCTAACCCTAAACCTTACAACAAAACTAACACTAACCCTAACACTAACCCTAAACCTACCCAAAACCTAACTCTAACCCTAATTCTAACCACAACCGTGATCCTAACCCAAACACTACACCTAAACCTATACCTAACCCTAAAACAAAAACTAAACCTAAACTTAATCCTAACACTAACCCTAACACTAACACTTACACTAATTTTCACCCTAAATATAACCCTAACCCTAACCGTAACCCAAACCCTTACCCAATTGTAAACCTAAACCTAACTTAACCCTAACCCTAACCTTAATTCTAACACTATCTCTAACCCTAAACCAAATACAACCCCTATCTCTAACCCTAACACTAACCTTAATACTAACACTAATCCTAACACTAACTCTAAATGTAACCCTAACCAGAACCCTAACACATACCCTAAACTTAACCCTAAACCTGACACTAACCCTAACCCTAACTCTAAAACAAACCCTAATGCTAAACCTAAGACTAACCCTAAACCTAACCTTAAACATAACCCTTACACTAACCCTAACCCTAAACCTAAACCTAAACTTAACACTAAATCTAAGCGTAAGTCTAACCTGAACCGTAAAACATAGCCTAACTCTAACCCTAACCCTAACCCTAAACCCAACACAAAATCTAACCCTAACACAAACTTTAAACCTAACCCTAAACCTAACCAAACCCTAAACCTATACCTAACCATCACCCAAATCCTATCCATAACCATAAGCCTAACCCTAACACTAACAATAACCCAAACCCCAACAGTAAACCTAACGCTAATCCTAACTGCAACACTTACACTAATCCTAAACCATACAATAACCATAAAACAATCTCTAACCCTAACCCTAACACTAATACTAACACAAACCTTAACTCTAACCCTAAACCTAACCGTAACACTAAACCTAACCCTAAACCTAAACCTAATTCTAAACCTAACACTAACACTAACATAACACAACCCTAACCCTAACCATAAGAGTAACCCTAACTTAACCCAAACCCTAACCCTCACCTAATGCTAAACCTAATCCTAACCCTAATTCTAAAACTAACCTTCACCCAAAACCTAACCCTAACCCTAATACAATCCCTATTTGAAACCCTAACACTTACCTTAACACAAACCCTAACCCTAATATTAAACCTGAACTTAACCCTAAAACTAGCCCTAACCCTAACCCTAACCTTAACCCTAACACTAACCCTAACCTTAAACTTAAACCTAAACATAAAGCTAATCCTAACCATAACTCTAACCCTAAACCTAAACCTCACCCTAACGCTTACACAAACCCTAAACCTAACCCTAACATTAACACTAACCCTAACACAAACACTAACACTAATCCAAAACCCAACCCTAACGCTAACCCTAATTGTAATCGTACCACAACCGCTAACCTAAACCTAAATCTAAACCTAAAACAAACCCTTACACAAACCCTAAATCTAACCCTAACCCTAACACTAATTCTAACACTAAACTATCCCTAACCCTATAATAACAGTAATACTAAACCTAACCCTTTCACTAACCCTAACCCTCAGCCTAAACCTAACACTAACTCTAACCATAATTTTAATCCTAACCCTAACACTTACCTTAACCCTAACACTAATCCTAACACTTTCCCTAAACCTAACGTAAGCCTAAAACTAATCGAAACACTATCTCTAAAACTAACCCTAACTGTAAATCTAACCATAACCCTAACACTAAATCTAACCCTATCACAAACCCAAACCCTAACTCTAACCCTAAAACTAACCATAAACCTAACCCTAAAACTAACACTAATCCACAACCCAACCGTAACCCTAATACTAATCCTAACCGGAACCCTAAACTTAACCCAAACCCTAACACTAACACTAATACTATGCCTAACCATATCCCTAACCCTAATAATAAACCTAATTCTAACTCTAACCATAAACCAAACCCTCAATTAACCCTAAACCTAACAACAATCCTGATACTAACCCTAACACTAACACAAAACCTAACCCTAACCCTAACAGTGAACCTAATCTTAACCCTAACAGTAACCCTAACAGTAACCCTAAAACTAACCCTAACCCTAAAAGTAAACCTAAACCCAACCCTCACCCCAAACCTAACACAAACCCTAACCCAAATAGTAACCCTAAATCCAAACTAAACCTAACCCTATTTCTAACACTAACCCTAAACCTAACCCTAACCCTAACCCTAACATGAACGCTATCCCTAACTCTAACCCTAAACTTAACCCTAACCCTAACACTAACACTAAATCTAACTGTAACCCTAAACAGAACCCTAACACATAGCCTAACCCTAAAACTTAACCTAAACCTAAACCTAAACCTAAAACAAACCCTAACGCTAAACTAAGACTAATCCTAAAGCTACCTTTCAACTTACCCCTTACACTAACCCTAACCATAACCCTAACCTTAACACTAACTTGAAGCGTAACTCTAACCAGAAACCTAACACATACTCTAACCCTAACACTTATCCTAATCCTATAAATAACCATAACCTAAAACCTAACCCTAACACTAACACAAAACCTAACCCTAGACCTACCACTAACCCTAAACCTAACACTAAACCTAAAACTTACACTAACCCGAATCCTAACAGTAACACTAACACTAACCCTAACTGTAACCCTAACCCTAACATTAATCCTAACCCTATACCTAATCCTAACCCGAATCCAAATCTTAACCCTAACCCTATCCCTAACCCTAACCCAAACCCTACCTTAACACTAAACCCAACCTAACCATAATCCTAATCCTTACCTAACCCTTCCACTAACCCTAACCCTAACACTCACACTAAACCTAACACTAACACCAAGCAAACCCTAACACTAACTCTAAACCCAACCCTAACACTATCACTAACCCTAACCCTAACCCTATCCCTTACAGTAACACTAATCCTAACGCTAACCCTAAACCTAACTCTAACCCTTATCCTATTCATAACCCTAACAATAACCCTAAACCTAACTAAAATTAACACTATCCCTAACCCTTAACTAACTCTAACCCTAACCCTTACACTAACCCTAACCCTAACCCTATCCCAAAATCTAACCAGAACCTTAACCATAACCCTAATACTTACCCTAACCAGATACCTAAATCTAACACTTTCTCTAACTCTAAATCTAACCATAACACAAAACCTAACCCTAACACTAACAGTAACCCTAAACTTGTCCCTAGCCATAACACTAAACCAAACACCAACCCTAAAATTAACCCTAATCTTAAATGAAACCCTAACCTCAAAACTAACCCTACTCCTAACCCTCACACAAACCCTAACCCTAAACCTAACATTAACCCTATACCTAAACCTAACCCGACCCCTTACACTAACCCTAAACCTATCACTAATTCTAACCCTAAACTGAAATGTGACCCTAATAAAAACCCTAAACCTAATCCTAAATCTAACCCTAAAACTAATCCGAAACCTAACCCTTACCCTAACACTAAACTGTATCCTTAACTCTAACCTACATTTACTCTAATCATAACCTTAAATCTAACAGTTATTCAAAACCTAACCCTAAACCTATCACTACCCCTAATCTTAACACTAAAAGCAACCCCAAACCTAACCCTAGCCCGAAACTTAACTCTAATTCTAACAATAACCCTAAACCTATACCTAAACATAACATTAACCCAAACCCCAACAATAAACCTAACTCTAAACCTACTTCTAACCCTAACCCTAACCCTTACACTAACCCTAACCCTAAACTTAACCCTAACCCTGACACTAAACCTAACACTAACCCTAAACCTAACCTTAAACCTAAAAGTAGTCATAACCCAAATTCAAACAGTAACCATAACATGAACGCTAACACTAAATTTAACACTAACCCTAACACAAACAATAACCCTATCCCTATCCCTAATCCTAATCATAACACAAAATCGTACCCAAACCATAACATTAAACCTAACACTAAACCTAACCCAAACCCTAACCCTCACACGAACCCTAATTCTAATACCAAACCTTACACTAATCCTAAACCTAACTGTAATCCTTAGACTTAATCTAAACCTAAGCCTAAAGCAAATCCTAACACTAACCTGACACTAAAACTAACACTAACTCTCACTATATACATAACCCTAAAACGAACAGTAACCCAAAACCTAACACTAAACATAACCCTAACACAAACCCTAACCAAAACCTTAACCCTATGCCTAACCTAACCCTAACCCCAACCTATACCTAACACTAACACAAACCCGAAACCTAACCCTAACCGTAAAATTAAACCTAACCCTAAACCCTACCCTAATCCTAACACAAACCATAACTCTAACCCTAACCCTAACCCTAAAACTATCACTAACCCTAACAGTAACCCTAACACAATACCTATTCCTAACCATAACTGTACCACTAACCTAACACAACCTAACCCTAACCTAACTCTAAAAGAACTCTAACCCTAACTCTAAAACTAAACTTAACCCAAAACCTAACCCTAATACTAACACTTAAAATAACCCTAACATTAACACAAACAATAACCCTAACCCTAACACTAACCCCTAAACCTAACACTATCCCTAAACCTTACACTATACCTAACCCTAACCCTAATGCTAACACAAACTCTAATCATATACCTAACCCTAACCCTAACACTTACACTAACCCTAAACTTAAACCTAACCCTAACACTAATCCTAACACTGACCTTAACACTAACACTAACACTATCCATAACCCTAAACCTAAAATGAAACCTAACCCTAACCCTAACACTAACACTAAACCTAAACCTAACCTTAACACTAACCCTAACCCACACACTAATCCTATTCTTACACTAAACCTAAACCTAACATTAACCCTAAAACAAAACCTAACCCTAACCCTAACCCTAAAACTAACCCTAACACTAAACCTAACACTAACCTTATCTCTAACCCTAACCATAATCCGAACCATAACACTAAGCCTAACACTAACCCTAACCCTAATACAAACCCTAACCAAAACTCTAACCTTAAACCTAACCTAACCTTAATGTAACTCTTACCTAACCCTAAAACTAACCCTAACCCTAAGAGTAACACTAACCCCAACACTAACCCTAACACTAACACTATCCTAAACCTAAATCTAACAAAAACCCACAAACTAACCCAATCACTAACACTATACCTAAACCTAAACCTAAACCTATCATTAACACTAACCCTAACACTGACCCTAACAATCAACCTACCACTGAGCCTAAACCTAACCCTAATCCAAACAGTAATACTAACAATAAACCAAACCTTAACTCCAACCCAAATCTTATTTGTAAACCTAACAATAAACCTAAATCTATCCCTAACACAAACCCTAATACTAAACCTAACCCTAACAGAAACAATAACCATAACCCTAAATCTAACACTAACACTAACCCAAACACTAACCCTAAGTCTAAAACAAATCATAAACCTAACCATAACCATAACCCTAACATTAACCATAAACCTAACCCTAACAATAACCTGAACCCTTACCCTAAAACTAACCCTAAGTTTAAAAATAAACCTATCACAAACTCTAAAAATAACATTTACACTAACCCTAACCGTAATCCTAACACTAACATTAACTCTAACAGTAACCCTAATACTAAACCTAACATTTACCCTAACCCTAACCCTAACCCATACCCTAAGACTAACCCTAAACCTAACCCTAACCTTAACACGCTAAACCTAACCCTAACCCTAATACTAATCCTAACACTATCCCTAACAGTAACCCTATCTCTGACTCTAACATTAACCCTAACCCTAAACCTACACCTATCACAAACTTTAACCCTAACCCTAACTCTAATTCTAACATTACCCTAACCATAACCATAACACTAACCCAAACCCCAATCCTAACCGTAATGCTTATTTTAACAGTAACCCTAACTGTAACATGAACGCTAAACCTAAAACCAACCCTAACCATATCACAAACCCCAAATCTTACCCTAACCCTAAAACTAACCCTAACCCTAAAACTAATCCTAAACCTAACCCTAAAAATAACTCTAACCCTAATCCTAACCGGAAGACTAAACCCTAACCGTAACCCTAATACAAACCCTAATTCTTATTTAACACTAATCCTAAAACAAACCCTAAACCTAAACCTAACCAGAACCCTAACAATAACACTAACCATAACCTTAACCCTAACGTTAACCCTAACCCTATCACAAACCCTAACCCTAATACTAACACCAAACCTAAACCTAAACCTAAACCTAACCCTTACACTAACCATAACCCTAACCCTAACACTAACTCTAAACTTAACCCTAATTTTAACCGTAATATTTAACCTAACCCTAAACCTAACACTTACCATGAATCTAACCCTAAAACTAACACTAACCCTAACCCTTTCCTTAACACTAACCCTAACTCTATCACTAATGCTAACCCTATTCCTAATGCTAACCCTAAACCAAACATAACCCTAAGCTTTACACAAAACTTAATCCTAATTTTAACACTAACACTAATCTGAAAAATAACCGTAACCCTAACCATAACCCAAAGCCCAACCCTAACCTTAAAGATAATCCTGATACCCTAACTTTAAACATAATCCTAACCCTAAACCTAACACTAACACTTAACCTAACGCTAACCGTAACCATAACCCTAATCCTAATAATAAACCTAACCCTAAACCTAACCATAACCCTTTCACAAAACCTAACCCTAAACCTAACCCTAACACTAACTCTAACTGAAAACTTAACCCTAAGCCTAACACTTACCCTCACTCAAAATTTAAAACTAACACTTACATTAAACCTAAACCTAACCCTCACAGTATCCCTAACACTAAGCCTAACCCTAACACAAACTCTAAAACTATGCCTAACCATAACCCTAACCCTATTAATAACTCTAATCCTAATCCTTAACCAAACCCTAACCATGACATTAACCATAAACCTAACCCTAAACCTAACCTTTATTTTAAACCTAAAACTAACCCTAATACAAACCGTAACCATAACCATTTCACTAAACCTAAACCTAACCCTTAACCTAACCCTAACACTAACTCTAACCATAAACCTTATCCTAAACCTAACACATACTCTACCCATAAACGTAAGCATAATACTTAAACTAAACCTAACCCTAAGCCCAACTCTAAACCTAACACTATTTCTAAAACTACCCCTAACTCTAACACGAACCCTAAACCAAACACCAACCCTAACCATATAACAAACCCAATACCTTACCCTAACCCTAAAACTAACCTTAACCCTAACCCTCATCCTAACACTAACACGAACCACAACCCTAACCCTAACACTAATCCAAATCGTAACCCTAACCCTAACTCTTAACTAAACCTAATACTAACCCTAATACTATCACTTACACTAAACCTAACACTAACACTAACCTAACCTTAACAATAACCCTAACACCAACTCTAACCCTATCACTAACCCTAACTCTAAACTTAACCATCAACCTAACATTAACCCTAACAACATAACACTTACCCTAAGCCGAAAACTAAACCTAAAATGATCTCTATCCATAAACCTAATACTAATATTAACCCTAAAACTAACACTAACACTAACCCTAAACATAACCATAAACCTAGCCCTAACACTAACCTAACCTTAACCCTAACACTAAACCTAATGTAAAACAAAAAGTAAATCTAATTCTAACCATAATCCTAAACCAAGCCCTAACCCTAACCCTAATCCTTACACAAAACCTAACCCTAACCATAACATTAAACTTAACCCTAACCCTAATACTAACAATAATCTAAAATCCAACCCTTACCCTAACACTAATCCTAAATCTAACATTAAACTTAAACCTAACCCTAACCCTAACCAAAAGCTAAACCTAATCCTAACCGTAACCCTAAACCTAACCAAAACCCTAACCCTAAACCTAACCCTATCCCTAAACCTAAACCTTAAACAAACCCTAATCCTAACCCTAACATTAAACTTAACCCTAACCCTAACACTAAAACTAACCCAAAACCCAACCCTATCCCTAATGCTAATCCTAACAGTATCCCTAACCCTAACCCTAAACCTAACACAAACCCTAAAAAACCCTAACCCTAACCCTAATCCTAACACAAACCCTAACTCTAACCCTAACCCTAATGCTAACACTAACCCTAAACCTAAACCTAAACCTAACTCTAACCCTAACACTAACCTTAAACTTAAAACAAACCCTGTCCCAAACTATAAGAGTAATCCTAAATTAACCCAAACCATAACCATAAAATAAAGCTAAACCTAACCCTAAACCTCACACTACAACTTACCTAAATCCAAAATGTAACACTAAAACTAATGCAAACTAACACACACCCAATCCCTAATCCAAACACCATCCCTAGCCCAAACACAAAATCTAAATTTAACACAAATCACAATACTAAACCTAACCCTATCATAACCCTAACCCTATCCTAAATTAAACCCAAATCATAACCGAAACCATAAAGCGAACCCTAACCCCAACACTCACATTGACACAAAACCTAAACCAAACCCTATAACTCACCCTAAACCTAACCCTAAACCTAGGCGTAACCCTAACCCTAATTTTATCCCTAACACTAAACTTCACCCTAACCCTAAACTTAAACCTAATCCTAACCCTAATACAACCGTAACCCTAAACCTAATACTAACCTTATATCTAACACTAACCCTTAATCTAACCCTTACACAAACTCACACCGTAAGCCTAACCAGAACTCTAACACATAGCCTAAACCTTAACCTAACATTAATCCTAACCCTAATCCTAATGCTAACCATAACTGTAACCTTAACACGAATCATAACCCTAACACTAATCATAAACCTAAAACTAACACTAAGCTTAACCCTAACCCGAAAACTACCCCTAACACTAATACTAACCATAACATTAAACCTAATTCTAACCACAATCCTAAAACTACCCGTAACCCTAACCATATCCATAAATATAACCCAAACCCCAACCGTAAACCTAACCCTAAACCTAACCTTATCACTTGCCCTAACACAAATCCTAACCGAAAATATAAATCTAACCCTAATCCTAACACTCTTATGAACACAAAGCCTAACCCTAATCCTAAAACTAAAACTAAACCTAACCCTAACCCTAATCCTTAAACTAACCCTAAAACTTACCCTAACCCTAAAACTAACTCTACCCGAAACCACAACACAAACCTAACACTTACTGTTAGCCTAAACTTAAAAGTAACCCAAACACTAAACCTACCCCTAAACTTAACAATAACCCCACCCCTAACCCTAAACCTAACCCTAACACAAACTCTAATTCTAACCCTAACCTTAAAACTAACCCTAAACGTAAACCCCACACTAACCCTAATCCTTACACTAACCTAAAACCTGACTTTAACCCTAACACTAAACTTAACCCTCACCCTAAAGCTAACACATACCCGAATACAGAACTTAACACTAATCCTAACTCTAACCCTAATATTAGCCTGAATCGTAACCCTAACCCTAACACTAAACCTTCCCCTAATAAAAACCCTAAGCCAAACTCTAATGCTAAACCTAATCTAACCCTAATCCTAACCCTTTCCTAACCATAAAACTAACCCTAAACCTAAGACTAACACTAACCCTGACACTACCCCTAACCTAATCCTAACACTAACCCTAACTCCAACCTTAAACCTATCACTAACCCTAAACCTAAACCTAAACCTAACAATAATCCTAACCCAAACACTATCACTAACACAAAACCTAAAACTATGCCTAACCCTAACCCTAACCCTAAAATTAATACTAACCCTAACCCTAAACCTCACCGTAATCCTAACAACTTTAAGTCTAACCCAAACCCTAACACTAACACTAACCCTAACACAAATTTAACTCTAAGTATAACAGTAACCCTAACCTAACCCTAATCCTTACCCTAACCAATCACTAACCCTAACCCTAACCATAACTCAAAAACTAATTTTGTTGCAAACCTACCCTAAAACTAACCGTAATCCTAACACTAAACCTAACCCTAATTTTAACATAACCCTAACCCTAACACTAATCCTAACCCTAAACATAACATTAAAAGTAACACTAACCCTAACCCTAAACATAACCCTAACCCTATTCATAACCCTAACTCAAACCCTAACACAAACCATAACATTAAAAACCTAGCCAAACCATAACCCTACTTCTAACACTACCACTAACACTTAACCTAACACGAACTCTATCTGTAAACCTAACACTAACCTTAACCCTAACACTAATCCTAATCCTAACCCTAACAGTAACCGAAACACTAACCTTAAACCTAAACCCTAAATCCAAACCCTATCCATAAACCTAACCCTAAAAGTAACCCTTAAACAAACCTTAACCCTAACCCTAACATTATTCATAACCCTAAACCTAACACCAACACTAATCCAAACACCAACCCTAACCTTAATGCTAATCATAATAGTAACCCTAACCCTAACCTTAACCTTAACACTAACTCTAACCATACCCGTAACCATAACTATAACCGTAACACAAACCCTAATTCTAACCCTAACCCTAAACCTAATCCTAATCTAAACTGAAACCCTAATAATAACCCTAACCGTAACCATAACCCTAACACAAAACCTAACTCAAACTGTAATAATAAACCTAATTCTAATCTCAAGCATAATACTAACCCTAACCCTAACCATAACCATAACAAAACACTAACCCTAACACTTACCTTAACCCTAACCCTAACCATAAACCTAACCCTAACACAAAATCTAATAACCCAAAACTAATCCTAAAACTAACCCTAACCCTTAACCTAATTTTAACACTAACCGTAATCCTAACCTTAACCATAACCCTAATACTAACCCTAAACTTAAAACTAGCTATAACTCTAACCCTAATCCTTTCCAAAAACCTAAAACTAAACCTAACTCTAATACAAAACCTAAACCTAAACCACAACCTAACGCAAACCCTAACATTAAATGTAAAAACAACCCTAACCTAACCCTAAACATAACACTAACCATAACCTAACCCAAACATAAATCTAATCCTTACACAAACCCTAAACATAACCCTAACACTAACTTAACTCTACCCCTATCCCTAAACCGAATAATAACTGAAACCAAAACCCAAACCCTAAGCCTAACCCTAACACTAAACCTAAACCTAACCTTAAACCTAACACTAATTCTAACCCTATCCCTAACGCTAACCCTAAAACAAAACCTAACCCTAACCCTAACACTAACCTTAACCTAACCCTAACACTTATCCTTACACTAACCCTAACCGTATCCCTAACCATAACCCTTACACCAACTCTAAACTATCCCTAACCAGAACACTAACACATAGCCTAACCCTGACCTTAACACAAAGCCTTATCCTAAACCTAACCCTAACAAGAATTGTAATGCTAATCCTAACCCAAACCTAACCCTAAACCTAACCATAAACCTACCCTAACTTTAAACCTAAAAGTAACACTAACACTAAACCTAAGCCTAATCCTACCCCCAACACGAATCCTAACCCTAATCCTAAAACTAACCCTAAACCTAACCTTAAACCTAGCCCTAACACTAACCATAACCTTTCCCCTAACACTAAACCTAACCATAAACTTAAACCTAAACCGAACACTAACCCTAACACAAATCATAACCTTAAAACTAACACCAACCTAGACATAACCGTAAATGTAAACCTCACACTAAACCTAATCCTAACCTTAACACTAAACATAACCCTACCTCAAAGACTAAACTTAACCCTAACCCTAAACCTTACCTTAATGCTTAACTTAACATGAATCGTAAAACTAAATCTAACACTAATGCTAACACTAACCCTAAACCTAACCCTAAACTTAACCCTAATACTAAGCCTAACCCTAACAAGAACACTAAACCTAACCCTAACCCTAAACCTAACACCAACCCTAAACCTAACCCTAACCTTAAACCTAACACCAACCCTAACCCTAACCCTAACACTACACCTAATTATATCCTTAACCCTTATGCTAACCCTAAACCTAACTTTAAGCATAACACTAAACCTAAACCTACCCCTAACACTAACACTAACACTAATCCTGACAATAAACCTGACACTAACCCTAACTATAATTGTAACCCTAACCTGAACCGTAACCCTAAAACTAACATTAAACCTAAACCTAACACAAACCCTAAACCAAACCTTAACCCTAAAACTAACCTAACCTTACACCTAACCCTTATCTAACCATAATACTAACCCTAACACTAACAGTGATGCTAACCTAACCCTAATACAAACCCTAAACTTAACCCTATCACTAAACATAACTCTAACCCTAACACTAAAATTAACCCTAACCCTAAACCTAACCCTAACCCTAATCCTAACACTAAGCCTAACACTAACCCTAACCTTAACACTTACATTAACACTAACCCTAACCCTAACCCTAAATCTAACCCTTATCCAATTCGAAACACAAACACTAACACTAAATCTACTTTAAACCTAACAATATCCCTAACCCAAATCCTTACCGAACACTAACACTAACACTAACCCAAACCCTAATCATAAATCTAACCCTTACACAAACCCTGACCGTAACCCTGACCCTAACCTAACCCTAACACTATCCCTAACCCGAATACTAACTGAAACCAAAACACAAAGCCTAAGCCTAACCCTAACACTAACCCTAAGCCTAACCCTAAACCTGACACTAATTTTAACACTATCCCTAACCCTAACCCTAAAATAAAACATAACCCTAAACCAAACACTAACCCTAAATCTAACCCTAACACTAACCCTTACATTAACTGTAACCCTAACCGTTATCCTTAAACTAACTTTAACTTATCCTTAACCAGAACCCTAACATATAGCCTAACCCTGACCTTAACACAAACCCTTACCCTAACCCTAACACAAATCGTAAGCTAATACTAACCCAACCCTAACTCTAATACTAACCCTAACATTAACCCTAACTCTAAATCTACCTAAAACTAACATTAACACTAACACTAACCCTAACCCTAACACGAATCCTATCCATAACCCTAACACTAACACTAAACCTAACCCTAAACCTAGCCTTAATACTAACCATAATTTTTTCTAACATTAAACCTAACCCTAACCCTAAACGTAAACTGAACCATAAACCTCACACAAACCCTAACCTTAAACCTAACACTAACCTAAACCTAACCATAAATGTAAACCTTACACTAAACCTAACCCTTACCCTAACACTAAAACTAACCTTCACCCTAAACCTAACACTAAACTTAACCCTAACCCTAAGCTTAACCCTAAACCTAACATGAATCGTAAAAGTAAATCTAACATTAATGCTAACACTAACCGTAAATCTAACCCTAAACATAATCCTAATACTAACCTTAACCCTAACATGAACCCTAAACCTAATCCTAACTCTAACCCTCACACTAACCCTAATTATAACCTTAAGCCTTATACTAACCCTAAATGTAACTTTAGGCATAACACTAAACCTAACCCTACCCCTAACCATAATAAAAACCATGACACTAAACCTGACACTAACCCTAACTCTAACCTTAACCCTAAAACTAACCTAACCTTAAAGCTAATGCTTAACTAACCCTAATACTAACCCTAACACTAACACTAATGCTAACCTTATCCTAATACAAACCCTAACCTTAACCGTAACCCTATTACTAAACATAATTCTAACCCTAAAACTAAAATTAACCTTAACCCTAAACCTAACACTAAGGCTAAAACTAACCCTAACCTTAACACTTACATTAACACTAACCCTAACTGTAACCTAACTAAATCTAACCCTTATCCAATTCGAAAGCCTAACACTAATTCTAAACTTACTTTAAATGTAACACTATCTATACCCCTAACCCTAATCCTAAGGATAAATCTAACACTAAACCTAACCGTAACGCTAACAGAAACCCTCAAAGTAACTGTATCACGATTACTCACCCTCTCCTTAAAACTGACCCTAACCCTTAATCTAACCCTAACAATAAACCTAACCCTAACACAAACCCTAACCCAAATCTAACACTACCCTAAAACTCACACTAACCATAACCCTTACACTAACATTAAACCTAAAACTAATTCTAACCCTATCCCTAACCCTACACCTAAAACAAACACTAACCCTAACGCTAACACTTATCCTAAACCTAAATCTAACCCTTACACTAACCCTAACCCTATCCCTAAACCTAACACTAACTCTAACAATTAACATAACCTAACCCTAATGCTAACCCTAAACCTAATCCTAACACTAATCTTAAAACTAACCCTGACCATAACCCTAAATCTAACCCTAACACAAACAATAACCCTATACCTAACACTCACCCTAACTCTACACCTAACACTAACCCTAATCCCAAACCTACATTTAACCCTAACCCTAACCCTAAATTTAACCCTTTCCTAACCATAACAATAACAAAATGTGATGAGCCGTTCTAATTAGACCGTGGCCTCCATTAGAAGATGGCGCCGGCTTCCACTGTGGCCTGTGATAAACAACTCCTAATATGGAGAATTGGCACGCAATCCCCTACCACCCTATGAGAAAGGTCCACGTGGCAGCTTAAGATTGGTATGCTGGAGGCTTTATTAGGCTGTGCTTGGGCGCTCGGCGACGGGTCACTAGAAGATTATACATGAATCAAGGCCTGAATAAACTGCTGAAAGAAGAATCCTGTGTCGTGTTTTCCCTTGCCGGCGAGGGGTCGCGGCAATTGGTGGCCCGGACGGGGAACATATTCCTCGAACCCAGGATCCAGAACTTTCAGCAGTCAGGGTGGTGCACCAGTAAGTTCCCAGGTAAGTGGGAATCCGCAAGCAAATAGCGGGGCGCTCTCTCTGTAAATAAAGAGAGAGCGGAAAAAAGGACGCTCCCCTGTAAATAAGGAGAGAGCGGGGATTTTGGAACTTTCACTTTCATTATATCTTTGGAGACATTATGGGCGCTACCTCTTCAAGCCCAATTTTGTTGGCCCTAGATGGGTTGTTACGTTCAAAAGGACTTAAGGTAAAGCAGAGCACTTTGCAGATGTTTTTGAGAGAAGCTGATATAGCAGCTCCTTGGTTTGCCTTTTCAGGGAGTCTTACGATTCCTAGCTGGGATAAGTTAGGGAAAGATCTGGATTTCGCTCATGAGCAAGGTACCTTGGAGGGTGGCGTTATACCACTTTGGAAGTTAGTTAGAGGATGTATAACAGATGGTAAATGCCACGAAGCTGTGAGTGAGGGTCAGGCTGTTCTTGAGCAACTACATGAGGAAAAATCTGAAGGATCACATAGTGAAGTGGCAGAGAGTATTAAGAGTAAGAGTAGTGAGAAGGCAAAAGAGCCTGAAAATAAAAATAGGAGAAGGCTCTACCCAGACTTGACCGAATTAAAAACGCCTGAGAACACAAGCGACTCAGAGAGTTCTGAGGACCTTGATATATTGTTACAACAACTACGTAAGATAAAAATGAAAAAGAAGAAAAAGGCCTACTGTAAGAAGGGGAAGGGAGCTAATATCGGTCAACAAAACTCTGAGGAGGAGGAGGTAGAATATCTAGAAGAAGATATGGTGCCTGTTGCCTCACCCCCGTATGTGGGGGGAAGCCAAGGTTCCGGGAGATCTTTTCATGCGCAAGTTTGGAGGACAGTTAATACAGATATGGGACTTGCATACCCTGTATTTCAGGACAATAACAGGGGAAGATATCATGAGCCTTTAGACTTTAAGATAATTAAAACCTTGGCAGAATCTGTCCGGACTTATGGCGTAGATGCCGCTTTCACCCTTACTCAGGTGGAGGGACTTACTAGATTTTGCATGACTCCTTCAGATTGGGCTAGTCTAGTCCGCGCTTGTGTTTCCCCAGGGAAATACTTGGATTGGAGAGCATTTATGCTAGAGGGTGCAGTAGAGCAAGCTGCCCAAAATCATGCAGCGGGACGCCCTGCCTGGGATAAGGATATGCTTTTGGGACAAGGCAGGTTTGCTAATCAACAAACAGGATACCCCCCTGAGGTATATGAACAGATTAATAACATTTGTATCCGTGCATGGAAATCACTCCCAAATAGAGGAGAAGTGTCTGGCAATTTGACTAAAATTATACAAGGCCCCACAGAACCTTTCTCAGACTTTGTTGCCAGGATGGTGGACGCCGCAGGAAAAATCTTTGGTGACCCTGATAGAGCAATGCCCTTGATTAAACAACTTGTCTTTGAACAATGTACTAAAGAATGTAAAGCAGCTATTACTCCTTATAAAAACAAAGGCATAGAGGCCTGGATGAAAGTCTGTAGAGAAATAGGTGGGCCGTTAACTAATGCAGGCCTTGCTGCTGCTGTCCTTCAATTATCACATAAATCCAGCCCTGTTGTCGGAAAGTGTTTTGGGTGCGGTCAAGGAGGACATTTTAAACGAGAATGTCCTAACAAGAAGGGAACATCCAAAATTGAGCCCACCTCTGTTAGCCGTCAACCGGGCTTATGCCCCAGATGTAAAAAGGGAAAGCATTGGGCTAATGAGTGTAGGTCCGTCAGAGATATACATGGTCAACCTTTAAAAGATAGAAACATGTCAAAAAACGGCCGGGGGGGCCCCCGACCCCAGGGCCCACAAATATATGGGGCAATGGAAAATGGGACAATGGAGAACGAGTCATGGCCGTCCCTGCGTCATCCCAAGAATCGCGGAGAGCCACTGCAGGTGCCGCGGGACTGGACCTCTGCTCCACCACCAGACTCGTATTAACTCCCAAAATGGGAGTCCAGTTGGTGGAAACTGAGTTTAAAGGACCTTTACCACCTGGCACTGTGGGCTTGTTAATTGGGCGTGCTTCCTCCGTCCTACAAGGCCTTCATGTTTTCCCTGGGATTATTAATCCGGATACGGTGGGAACAGTGAAGGTTATGGTGGAAGCTCCAAAAGGCATTGTGTCCATCTCCCCAGGAGACCGGGTTGCTCAATTGCTAATTTTACCCAGTTTACATACCCGCTTTCCTGCTGATTCCTTTTTAAGGACAAGTGCTGAAATTGGAACTACCGGAGGGAATTGTGTTTACCTGTCCTTAGATATGGATGACCGTCCCACTTTAAAGTTAACTATAGAGGGCAAATCAATTTTAGGTTTACTAGATACTGGGGCGGATCGTAGCATAATTGCATTAAAGGACTGGTCAAAGGGGTGGCCGGTGCAGCTCTCAAATCAATCACTAAGAGGTTTGGGATACGCTCAAGCTCCACAAGTCAGCTGCAGGCATTTATCATGGAAAGATTCTGAAGGACGTTCTGGCACTTTTCAACCATATGTGCTCGATCTCCCAATCTCTCTATGGGGACGTGATCTTATGAAGGACATGGGGTTTCAACTTAGTAATGAATATTCACCAGTTGCCCAAAAGATAATGCAGGACATGGGATATAGACCAGGTTTTGGATTAGGAAAAAATTTGCAGGGGCGTAGACATCCTTTAGAACCTCAACAAAAACTTGATAGACATAGGCTGGGTTTTTCTTAGGGGCCGCTGAGGATCAGGTGCCCATTACCTGGAAAACAGGGGAGCCGGTGTGGGTTCCTCAGTGGCCGCTCCCCTCTGAAAAATTGACTGCAGCTTATGCTTTAGTACAAGAACAATTAAAGTTGGGTCATATAAAACCCTCCACTTCTCCATGGAATACACCCATATTTATTATTAAAAAAAGGTCTGGAAAATGGCGGTTGTTACATGATCTACGGGCCATTAATGCTCAAATGCAGCTCATGGGACCCATTCAGAGAGGTTTGCCTTTGCTTTCAACAATTCCAAAAAATTGGCCAGTGATATGTATAGACATTAAAGATTGTTTCTTTTCCATTCCATTGCATCCTCAGGACTCCGAACGTTTTGCTTTTACTCTGCCTTCATGTAATCATGAGGAACCTGATCAAAGGTTTGAATGGGTGGTTTTGCCTCAAGGCATGGCCAATAGTCCTACAATGTGTCAAATGTTTGTAGGAGCGACCATTGTTCCACTCAGACAAAAGTATCCATTGTTAAAGTGTATACATTATATGGATGATATATTGCTGGCAGCCAAAACCAAAAATATGTTGGAAGCAGCTTACACTGATTTGGTACATTTATTACAATCAAAGGGCTTGCTTATTTCACCTGATAAAGTACAAACAGGAGGTTCTATTGATTATCTTGGTGCTAGTATCTCTTGTAAAACTATTACACCCCAAAAGGTGACTCTCAGGACTGATAATTTACGTACCTTAAATGATTTCCAAAAATTATTGGGTGACATAAATTGGATTAGGGGTTATTTACATATTCCCAATGCTGAATTAAAACCCTTGTATGAAATTCTTAAAGGTGATTCAGACCTTTCTTCCCCTCGGCATCTTACTGAGGAAGCAAGGTCAGCGCTGCTGAAAGTGGAGGAGGCTATACAACATGCTAGCCTTTGCAGGCTTCAAGAGGATAAGCCTCTTCAATTATGTGTGCTCGCCACTGTACGGCAACCCACTGGAGTTTTATGGCAAGATGGTCCTTTATTGTGGATACATCCACGTATATCCCCTGGAAAATCCCTTGAGTATTATCCTGATGCAGTTGCTTCCTTAGCTATGTTAGGGATACAACAAAGTATACAATTTTTTGGTTTTCCTCCGACGTCTGTGATTGTCCCTTATACGTGTCAACAAATTCAAGTTTTGTGTGCTAACCTGGATAATTGGGCTATATTGCGATGCTCTTTTCCAGGAGAGATAGATAATCACTATCCTTCACATCCTCTTATAACATTTGTTAAGGAACATCCTATCATTTTTCCTAAAATCACTTCTTCTACGCCTATCCCAGGAGCTGCAAATATCTTTACAGATGGATCCAAAACTGGTATTGGAGCCTATGTGGTAAATGATCAACCTCCTATCCAACATCAGTTTGCTCCTGGCAATCCACAATGGGTGGAGTTACAAATTGTCATAAAAGTATTTGAACAATGTCCATTTCCTTTTAACTTAATCTCAGATTCTATTTATGTAGTTCAAGCTTTAAAGGTGTTGGAAGCAGTGGGTCCCATACACACATCAGGAGTAATGTCTTCCCTTTTTCTCCATCTTCAAACACTGATTTGGAATCGCTCCGCCTGTTTTTACCCTTTGCATATTCGAGCTCACACAGGTTTACCGGGTGCTCTTTCTGCTGGCAATGCCCAAGCTGACCTTGCTACTCGTCCTTCTTGGATGTTCCTCGTTTCCTCCTTAGACCAAGCTAGAAACTTTCACAGTAAATTTCATGTTAATGCACGAGCACTTCAAAAGCGCTTTACTATCTCCCGTGCTGATGCTCGCCAGATTGTCTTGGATTGCCCTAATTGCGTCATTTTGCATCATCCTCCTTCTGTGGGCGTAAATCCTCGTGGTTTGCGGTCTTTAACAATATGGCAAATGGATGTCACTCATATCCCTGACTTTGGCAAGCTTAAGTATGTCCATGTGTCTGTGGATACTTGTTCTGGCATTATCCATGCTTCTGCTTTGTCTGGTGAAAAGGCTGGAAATGTTATCACGCATTGCTTGGAAGCCTGGGCAGCATGGGGCTTACCACAGACCATTAAAACGGACAATGGTCCAGCGTATACTGGACGACAATTTTCTTCCTTTTGCAGCCAGATGGGTATCCAGCTTGTCCATGGTTTACCTTACAATCCACAAGGTCAGGGTATTGTAGAGCGTGCTCATAAGACTCTAAAAGAGATGTTAATAAAACAAAAAGGGGGAATTGGCTTAGGCCACACCCCGAAAGAGCGCCTCTCCCTGGCTCTATTTACTATTAATTTCTTGAATTTGGACATCCAAGGGCGCTCTGCTGCGACTAGGCACTGTTCGCCCTCTGCCCCGAACTTTGGGCACGTTAAGTGGAAAGATGTACTTTCTGGACAATGGTATGGGCCTGATCCCGTGCTGGCATGGGCACGAGGTTCCGTCTGTGTTTTTCCACAGGACCGGACGGAGCCGGTGTGGGTTCCAGAACGCCTGACAAGAAGAGTCCCGACATCAATCAACCAACAACAGGAGGCGCTACAACAATCTCATGATGAGGACCATCCTTCTACTGAGTGTCCTGGTTCTAATGCTGATATCGATGGTACAGGGGACATCAATGCAGTGGTGGGCGGTAGCTCGAACGTGGCCAATGCCGATGCCGGTTCATAGCAATTCTAGTGTTCTCCCCACTCTTTTTTCTACTTCATGTGAGATGTCTGCTCCTTGTGTTTCCCCTAGAGGGGACCAAGATCGGTCCTTCAATCTCTCCAGCATCAATCTCACAGGAGTTTTTTGCTTCAGTTTTTCCAAGGGTGATTGCATCCATTTAAAACTTAAGAACTTGACTAACTGGGAGGACCCATTGCAGTACAGTCGGATCTCGCAGGGAGTTTTGGGTGCAGTGCTCCTACAAGTTAGCTCAGGGAAAAACCAGGGCTCAGGAAACTTGACAAATACTTCTGAGCTTAATATTACCACTTTGGCCATTACTTCCCAGGTGTTAATTCCGTTGTCTCCTTCTAATCAGACCTCTAATGCCACTCATTTTAAGGCTTCTCCTTATTGCACTCCTGAGTGTGGCTTCCCCCCAACATTCACGCCTTGCCAAGATCATTCTTGGGAGAAACATCAGGTCGCTAAAGGTTTCTCCCTTTCCCCCTCTCTTAAAAGATACTTGTATAATTCTTCCAACAATAATTCCTCTATAGGAGCAGGTTGGTCTTGGTTTCAATGGTTGATTTCCAATGAAAAGGGAGCCACAGCTGATATTTCCGCTTTGGCTCAATTACGAGGAGTCCAAAGTTGGCTGTTTAATGTTTCTGGCAGTACCCAAGACTCGGAGCGAGGTAGGAGGCTTAAAATTTCTGCAAATAATTCACAATTATCTAATGCTACATTACCCTCCGCAGCAGTCTGTCTCCAATCTCCGTTCCTGTTTATTTTGGCTAATGATACATCACAGGGGATGCTTAATTGTTCTAATATTACCTGCTATTTGTCTGAGTGTTGGAATGGCTCCTGGACTACGGCAGTGGTTATGAAAGTTCCGACCTTTGTCCCGATTCCGGTTACTGCAGATCCAGAGTCTTTTCCTATTGTTGAACTGATTAGAGCCCGTAGAGATTTTGGAATTACGGCAGCTATAGTGACAGCTGTGGCGGTATCTGCTGCTGCAGCAGTTACAGCTGGAGTAGCCATGGCCAGCCAGGTACAAACTGCTGCCACTATTAATCAGGTTATTCAACAAACATCCACCATACTTGAATCTCAAAGTAGAATTAATCAACACATTTTATCTGGGATTCTGGCTGCTAATCAAAGGATAGATCTGCTTCAAGCTCAAGTTGAGGAGTTGTTTGATCTAGTACATTTGGGTTGTGTCGATCAACGTGCGCATTTATGTATAACCTCTGTCAGATTTAATGATTCCAGAAATGCCTCCCGCATCATCGGGGAGTATCTATCCGGAACCTGGTCCATGGAAGCAGAAAACTTGATCCAGTCTCAACTAACTCAGATTGCTGTTTTGAATAGTACCCGTGTCGAACCAGTGACTTTGGGTCAATTCACCAGTTGGCTATCCTCTGCCTTTTCCTTCTTTAAGGAATGGGTGGGAGTGGGCATTTTTGGGGCAATGTGTTGCTTCGGTGTTATACTTTGTTTGTGGCTTCTCTGTCGCCTTAAAACTCGCCATGCACAAGAAAAGGCTATGATTGTACAGGCTCTTGCGGCCTTAGAAAATGGCATTTCTCCACAAATCTGGCTTGCACATCTTAAACAGTGATTTCTGGGCAGGGCCATTGCACCCCAAGTTAGTTTCACATTGCACTGGGATTGGCCTGTCCTCTTCCTTATTCTCTCCCAGTGCTGAATAGCCCTTGCACTCTGCAGGTCTTGTTACCATTGCACGCAGATGGGTTTCAGGACTGGTCTTTCTTCTCGGCTATAGACATTTTACCTTCCTCTGGGGTTTAGGGATTGTGTTGCCAACTTAAATTTTGTCATTACTATCAGGCTACCTGTGTTATCCTACTTCTCGCCGTCATCACGATGCAGGATGCGAGGCAAGGCACTGCACTTGAGTGATCCCTCAACGGACCTCAAGGAAAGCATGTCCTATTGCATGTGGGTTTGATGTCCACGCCCCACCCTACGAAAAAAGGCGTCGGCTGATATGGGACCAGGTCTAGGGAAGGGCCCTCCTTAGGACTGAACCATACATTGCAGCCACTTCTGCACAGTGGGATAGGACCTCAACTTTCGCCTGCATTGTTTTATAAAATAGAAGGGGGAACTGTGGTGAGCCGTTCTAATTAGACCGTGGCCACCATTAGAAGATGGCTCCGGCTTCCACTGTGGCCTGTGATAAACAACTCCTAATATGGAGAATTGGCACGCAATCCCTTACCACCCTATGAGAAAGGTCCACGTGGCAGCTTAAGATTGGTATGCTGGAGGCTTTATTAGGCTGTGCTTGGGCGCTTGGCGACGGGTCACTAGAAGATTATACATGAATCAAGGCCTGAATAAACTGCTGAAAGAAGAATCCTGTGTCGTGTTTTCCCTTGCTGGCGAGGGGTCGCGGCAACAAAACCCTAACCCTCACCCTAACACTAACCCTAACCCTTATCCACAACATAAAACTAAACCTCACACTAACACTGACCCTAATCCTAACCCTAAAACTATCTTTAAAACTAACCTTAAAAAACACTAACACTAACCCTAATCTTTACACAAATTCTAACCCTAATACAAACCCTAACCTTAACACTAACCATAACCTAACCATAACCCTATCCCTAAACCTAACACGAATCATAACCATAACCATAGACCTAACACTAACCTTAACCAAAAATAAACACTAAACCTAACCCTAACACTAACACTAACGCTGAACCTAACCCTAAACCTAAACCTTACACTAACCCTAAACCTAACCCTAAGCCTTCTAGTAACTCTAAACTTAACCATAATCTTAACTTTAAAACTTACTTGAAACCTCAACTTAACTCTAACCCTAACACTAACCTTAACCCTAACCATAAAACTAAGCCTAACACTATCACTAATCCTAAAATGAAACCTAAACTTAAGCCTATCCCTCACCCTAAATCTAACCCTAATCCTAACACTAACCGTAACCCTAACCCTAATTTCAACACTAAAAATAACACTAACCCTAAGCCTAATCCTATCCCTAACAAGAATCCTATCACTAAACCTAACACTAACCCTAAACCTAACCCTAAACCTAGCCCTAACAACAACCATAACTTTTTCCCTAACACTAAGCCTAACCCTAAACCTAAACCGAACCCTAACCCTAACACAAACCCTAACCTTAAAACTAACACTAACCTAAACCTAACCATAAATGTAACCCTTACACTAAACCTAACCCTTACCCTGACACTAACACTAACTGTAACCCTACCCCTAACACTAAACACTAACTCTAAACCTAAACTTAACCCTAAACCTAAGAAGAATCGTATAACTAAATCTAAAACTAACACTAACACTAATCCAAAACCTAACCCTAAACTTAACCCTAATACTACCCTAACCCTAATACGAACCCTAAACTTAACCCTAACATTAAACCTACACCAACTCTAAACCTAACCCTAACCCTAAAACTAACACCAACCCTAAACCCAACCCTAAAGCTAAAACTAAACCTAATTATATTTTTAACCCTTATGCAAAACCTAAACCTAACTTTAAGCATAACACTAAACCTAAACCTATCACTACCCCTAACACTAACACTAACCCAACACTAAACCTAACACTAACCTCAACTCTAACCGTAACCCTAACCTGAACCATAACCCTAAACCTAACACTAAAACTAAACCTAACACAAACCATAACCCAAAACTTAACCCTAAAACTAACCTAACGTTAACCCTAACATTTACCTAACCCTAATACTAACCCTACCACTAAAACTAAAGCTAACCTAACCTAATACAAACCCTAACCTTAACCCTAACACTATCACAAAACATAACATGACAGAAACCCTAACAGTAACTGTACCATGATTACAAACCCTCACACTAAAACTGACCCTAAACCTAACCCTAACCCTAACCCTAACACTAAAACTGACTCGAACCCTAATCCTAACCTTAACACTAAACCTAGCCCTAACACAAACCCTAACCCTAACACTAACACTACCCTAAACCTAAACTTAACCATAACCCTTACACTAAAACTAAACCTAAAACTAATTCTAACCCTATCCCTAACCCTACACCTAAAACAAACACTAACCCTAAACCTAACACTAAACCTAACCCTTAACCTAACTCTTACACTAACCCCAACCCTATCCCTAACCCTAACACTGACTGTAACCATAACCTTAACTCTAAAACTAACACTAACCCTAAACCTAACCCTAACACTAACCCTAAAACTAACATTAATATTAACCCTAACCTTAACTCTAACCCTAACACAAACCCTAACCCTAACCCTAACACTAACCCAAATTCCAAACCTACATTTAACCTAACTCTAAATTTAACCCTTACCCTAACCCTAACAATAACTCAAAACCTAACCCTCACAGTAACTCTAACCCTAACACTAATCCACAACATAAACCTAAACCTCACACTAACAATAATCCTAAACCTAAACCTATAACTAACTTTAAAGCTAAACTAAAAAACTCTAATACTAACCCTAATTCTTACACAAAATCTAACCCAAACACAAATCCTAAACTTAACAGTAACTGTAACGTAACCCAAACCCTATCCCTAAACCTAACCTGAATCATGAACATAACCATAAACCTAACCCTAACCCTAACCAAACATTAACACTAAACCTAACCCTAACACTAACACTAACACTGAACCTAACCCTAACCCTAAACCTTAAATTAACCCTAACCCTTAGCCTAACACTAACTCTTACCTTAATCCTAACCTTAACTTTAAAACTTACCCGAACCCTAAACTTAATTCTAACCTTAACACTAACCCTAACCCTAAGCCTAAGCCTAAAAGTAAGTCTAACCCTATCTCTAATCCTAAAATGAAACCAAAACCTAAGCCTATCCCTAACCCTAAATCTAACCCTAACCCTAACCCTCACACTAAAACTAATTCTAACCCTAAAACTTACACTAAGCCTAAATCTAACTTAAACCATGACACTAAACCTAACACTAACCTTAACTCAAATGCTAAAACTAATACGAACTGTACCTTAAACCTAACACTAAATGTAAACCTAAAAGAAACCCTAATACAAATCTTAACGCTAACATAACCTTAACCCTAACCTAACCTTAACCTAACTTAAGCTTAACCCTAACCTTTACCTAAATGTAAACACTAATACTAACTAAAACTCTAATGCTAACACTACACAAAACCTAACACAAAGCCTAACTCTAAACCTAACCATAAACTTAACTCTAACCCTAAGACTAGAACTAATGCTAACACTAAGCCTAACCTAACCATAACACTAACCTTAAACCCACCCTAACCCTAACCCTAACCGTAACCATAAACTTAACATTAATGCTATCCCTAACACTAACCCTAACACTAACTCTAACACTAAGCATAAACCTAACCCTAACCCTAACAGTAACACTAACACTAACCCTAAGACTAAACCTAAATCTAACCCTTATCCTATTTGTAACACTAACATTAACACTAAACCTATCTTTAAGCCTAACACTATCCCAAAACCTAACCCTAAGCCCAAAACTAGCACTAAACCTAACCCTAAGCCCAAAATTAGCACTAACCCTAACCCTAACCCTCACACTAACCCTAAACCTATCTTTATCCCTAACACTATCCCTAATTGTAAACCTAACCCTAACCCTAAACCTAACACTAGCACTTACCCTAAATGTAACCGTAAGACGAACCCTCACCCTCACCCTAACACTAACCCTAAATCTAAACTTAACCCTAAAGATAATCCTAACCCTAACCCTCAATCGAACCCAAACACAAATGCTAACCATAACCTAACCCAAATCCTAACCGTAACCCTAACCCTAACCCTAACACAACCCCTATCCCTAACCATAACACTAACCCTAAAACTAATTGTAACTCTAACACTAACCCTAACCCTAGCACTAACCCAAAACATAACCCTAAACATAACCCTTACACTAAACCTAACCTTAACCCTAACACTAACACTAACACTAACTATAACCTTAACGCTATCACTAACACTTACACAAACACTAAACCTATCTCTAACCCTTACCCTTAACCTAACCCTAACCCTAACACTATCTTAACCCTAAACCTTACACCAAACCTAAAACGAACACTAAGCCCAACCCTAAACCTAACTCTAATCCTAACACAAAACTTAAATCTAAAGCTAACACTAACCCTACGGATAACCCTAAACCTAAAACTAACACAAACTCTAACCCTAAATCTAACCCTAACCCTAAGCCTAACCTTAACCCGAACCCTAACACTAACACTTACAGAAAGTTGAACCCTAACCCTAAACCAAACCTAACCCTAAACATATACATAAACTTGAACCGTACACTAACACTCACCCTAAAACTAACACTAACCCTAACACTCTCTTTAAAACTAGCCTTAAACCAAAACCTAACCCTAACATTAACACTAGCCCTAAACCTAACACAAAATTTAACCCTATCTCAAACCCTAACCCTAACACAAACCCTAACCTAACACTAAACCTATTCCTAAACCTAAAAAAATCCTAACAGTAACCATAACCCAAACCCTAACCCTTATCCTAGCAGTAACCCTAAAGCTAGCCCTAACCCTAAACCTTAAACTATCCCTAAAACTAACCCTAAATTTATCACTAACTTTTTTTTTAAAGAGAGAGTGAGAGAGATAGAGCGATAGAGAGAGAATTTTTAATATTTATTTTTTGGCAGATACAACATTTTTATTTGTATGTGGTGCTGAGGATCGAACCCGGGCCGCATGCATGCCAGGCGAGCACGCTACCGCTTGAGCCACATCCCCAGCCCTTAACACTAACTTTAACCATAACCGTAACCCTAACACTGAAACTTATCCTTAACCTAAACTTAAACCTAACCCTAACACCAATTCTAATCCTAACCCTAAATCTAACCCTAAAACTATGCCTAACCCTAACCCTAACCCTAATAATAACCCTAACACTAAATTTAACCCTAACACTAACCATATAGCAAACACTAACTCTAACCTTAACACTAACTCTTACACTAAACTAAATCCTAACCCAAATTATAATCCTAATCCTAACCATAACTATAACCCTAATCCTAACCTTAACTTAAAAACAAACACTAAGCCTAACCTCAACTTTACAGTAATACAAAATGTAACCCTATCCCTAACTTAAACCGAACACAAACCTAAACCTAACCCTATACCTAAATCTTATCCTAACCCTGAACCTAACCCGTACACAAAACTTAAACCTAAATGTAACATCAATCCTAACCATAATTCTAACACTATCACTAATCCAAACCCCAACCCTAACCCTAAGACTAATTTTAATTTTAACCCTAACCCTAACCCTAAAGCTAAACCTAATCTAAAACAAAAACTCAACCTAAACCTAACCCTAATCTTAACACAATATGTAACTCTAATGCTAACCCTAACAATAACCCTAATCCTAACCCTAACCCTAACCCTAACACAAACCCTAACCCTAACCATAAGAGTGATCCTAATGTACCTCTAACCCTAAACGTAACCTAATGCACACCCTTACTCTAATCCTAACACTTACTCTAAAACTAACCTTAAACCAAAACAAAACCCTAACACTGAAACTAATTCTTATCCTAACACAAAATCTAACCCTAACACAAACCCTAACCCTAACCCTAACACAAAGCTAACCCTAACCTTTCCTTAAAACTAACCTGAATCCTAACCATAACCATAACCTTAAACCAAACCATAACCCTAACATTAACACCATCCCTAACCAAAACCATAACACTAACCCTAAACCTAAACCTAAATCTAACCCTAAACCTCACACTAACCCTAAACTGAAACCTAACCCTATCAGTAACACTAGCACTAACCTAACCCTAACACTAACTCTAACACTAACCCAAACCAAAACACGAAACCTAATACTAATCCTAACATTAACCCTAACCTTTACCATAACCCTAAATCTAAACCTAACACAAACCCTGACACTAAACCTAACCTTAACCCATACCCTAACACTAACCCTCAGCATAACCCTAAAGCTAATAATAAACCTAAACCTGAATCTAATCCTAACCTTCAACCTAAACCTAACCCTAACTCTAACCCTAACAATAAAACTAACACTAACCCTAAACATAACTGTAACTGTAAATCTAACCCTAATCCTAACTGTAACAGTAACTGTAACCCTAACCCTAACCATAACACAAACCCTGACCATACCCTAAACCTAAAACTAACACAAACCCTATCCCTTAACCTAACCTAACCCTAAACCTAACACAAACACTAACCATAACGCTAACCCTAACACTAATTCTAAACCTAACCCTAACCCTAACAATAACCCTAAAACTAACCCTAACTCTAACCCTAAACCTAACCCTATCCCTAACCCTAAACCTAACACAAACCCTAACACAAACTGTAAACATAAACCTAACCTAATTCTTACCCTAAACCTAATTCTAACACTAACACTAACCCTAATCTTAACATGAACCCTAACACTAAACATAACAATAATCTTAAATTTAACCTTAACCCTAACAGTAACCCTAACCCTCACCCTTAACCCCGACCTAACACTAACCTTAAACCTAATGCTAAACCTAAACTTAACTGTATCCCTAACCCAAACCCTAAACCTAAACCAATCTAAACAGTAACCATAACCCTAAACCTAACCCTAACCCTAACCCTAACCGTAACACTTACACAAATGTTAACCCTAACCCTAACATTAACCCTAACACTAACACTAAGCATAACATTCAACTAAACCCCAACACTATTCCTGACACTAACCCTAATCATAATTATAAACCTAACCCTAACTTAACCCTAACCTTAGAACGAAACCTAAACCTAAAGCTAGTCCTAATCCTAACACAAACTTTAACACTAACCCTAAACCTAAAAATAACACTAACACAAACTCTAACCCTAACCTAACACTAACCTTAACCCTAAAACAAACCCAACCCTAACCGTAACAGTAACCCGAGTCTAACCCTAAACATAACCATAACCTAATGCTATCCTTTACTCTAACCCTAACCCTAACGCTAAAACTAACCTTAAATCAAAACCTAACCCTAACAGAAACACTAACCCTAATCCTAACACAGAATCTAACCCTAACACAAACAGTAATCCTATCTCTAACCTAATAGTAGCCCTATCCCTAACCCTAAACCAAATCCTATGTAATCATAACTGTAACCCTAACCTTAACCCTAACATTAACACAAACCTTAACCCTTAGCCTAAAACTAACGTTAAACCTAATCCTAACCTTAACCTTAAACTAAACCTAACCATAAACCTAACACTAATTCTAACCATAACCCTAAACGTAATCCTAACACGTACCCTAACCCTAACACTATCCCTAAACCTAACACTAACCCTAACACTTAGCCAAACCCTTACACTAACCCTGAAATTAAAAATAACCCTAACCCTAACCGTAAACACTAACCCCCAGCCTAACCCTAACTGTAAATCTAACCATAAGACAAACACTAACAGCAACCCTGACCCTAACCTAACTCTAAAAATAACCCTAATACAAATCCTAACCAAAACTGTAACACAAACCCTAACCCTACCCCTGACACAAACTCTAACCCTAATCCAAACACTAATCCTAAACCTAAGCCTAACAATTATGCCTTATACTAACCTTAACTCTACCATTAATTCTAACCATAACCCTAATCCTAATGCTAAAACAAAACATAACTCTAACACTGACCCTAAACCTAAACTTAACCCTTACACTAACTCTAACCGAAAATTTAACCCTAACCCTAACACTTAGCCTAACTCTAACCCTAACTCTAACACTTACCCTAACCCTAACCCTAACCCTAACTCTAACATTAACCCTAAACTAACCCTAAAACTAACCCTTACTCCAATTATAACAGAAACACTAACATTAAAACTAATCCTAACACTAATCCAAACCCCAACCCAAATCCTAAACCTATTCCTAACCATAACCCTAACACTAACCCTAACACAAACCCTAACACTAACCATAAAACTAACTCCAACCATAACCGTAACACTAAACATAACACTAACCCTAAAACTAACCCTGACCATAAACATAACCATAACACTAACCTTAACCCTAACAAAATCCTAAACCTAACATAAAACTAACCCTAACTCAAACCACAACCCTAACCCTAACCTAACACAAACACAAATTCTAACCCTGACTCTAAATCTAACACTAACCCTGAACCTACACCTATCCTTAACCCTTACACTAAACCTAACCCTAACCCTAACAGTAACTATAACTGTAACCCTATACAGAACCCTAACACACAGCCTAACCCTAACCCTAACACTAACACTAACCCTGACCTTAATTCTAACATGAACCCTAAAACTAATGCTAATTTTAACCTTAACACTACCATGAATTGGAACACTAATCTTAACCCTAAACCTAACACTAAACCTAACCCTATACTTAACCCTAAATATAACACTAAACCTAACCCTAACCCAATCACTAACACTGAACGTAACCCTAACTCAAACACTAATACTAAACCTAACCCTAACCGTAACCCTAACCCTAAACCTAATTAAAACACAAAACCTAGCCCAAACTGTAACCATAAACCTAACTTAACCCTAACCCTAAACCTAATTCTAACACAAACTCTATCCCTAAACCTCAAACTAACCTTCAACATAACCCTAACCCCAACCCTAAACATTACCCTAAACCTAGCCCTAACCCTAAACCTATAATTTTCCCTATCACTGAACTTAACACTAACCCCAAAACTAATCCAATACCTAACCCTAACACAAACCTTAACATTAAATGAAACACTAACCCTAAATTTAACCTTAACCTTAACTCTTACACTAAACCTAAACCTAACCCTAACCCTAACACTAACTCTAACCCTAACCCTAACCAGAACACTGACAAAAAGCCTAATCCTAACCCTAACCTTAACACTAACACTAACCCTAAAGCTAACCTTAACCTTAATCCTAACACGAATCATAACCCTAACACTATTCCTTATCCTAAGACTAACCCTAACAGTAAACCTTACCATAAGACTACCCCTAACACTAATCGTAACACTAACACTAACCCTAACCCTAACCCTAACCATAACCATAACCCCAAGACTATCCCTAAAACTAACAAAAACCCTAATCCAAACCATAACACTAAACCTAACCTAACCCTAATTCTTACTCTAACCCTAACCCCAACCCTAACACGAACCCTTTCCGTAACCCTAACACTAACATTAACCCTAACACAATCCCAACACTAACCATAAACCTAATCCTAAACCTAGTTCTAACACTAACCCAAAAACTAAACCTAACCCAAAGTGTAACCCTAACCCTAACCCTAAACCTAAACTGATTTAAACCATAACCGTAACCATAACACTAACTCTAACACTTACACTAACCTTTACCCTAAACCTAAGATTAACCCTATCCCTAACCCTAACCCTAACACAAAACCCAACCCTAACCCTAATGCTAATACTAATTGTAATCCTAACCCTGACCATAAACTTAACCCTAACCCTCAAACAAACCCTAAACCTAAACCTAACCTTAACCATAACACAAACTTAACTCCAACCCTCATGCTAACTCTAATCTAAACCTAAACATAACATAAACCCTAAAATTAACCAAAACAATAATTCTAATCTAACCCTAACCCTAACCCTAACCTAATGGTAACCCTTACCCTAAACCTAACACTAACTCTAAAACTTATCTGAAACCAAAATCTAACACTCACCCTAACACTAACCATAATCCTAACACAAAATCTAACCCTAACACAAACCGTAAACTGAACCCTAAACCTAATCTAACCTTAACCTTATCCCTAACCCAAACCCGAATCCTAACTGTAACCCTTATCCTAAACGTAACCCTATCCTGAACATTAACACAAACCCTAATCCTAACCCTAACAGTAAACTTAAGCCTAAACCTTAACCTAAACCTTACACTAACCCTAACAATACCCCTAACCCTAACAGTAACTCTACTGCAATCCTAAACCTAAACCTAACACGTACACTAACACTAAACTGAAACCTAACCCTAACACTAACCCTAACCCTAACACAACACTAAACCTAACCGTAAGCCTAAACCTACCCCTAAACCTAACATGAACCGTAAGCCTAGCCCTAACCCTAACCCTAACACTAACCCTAAGCATAATCCTAACCTTCACAAAAACCCTAATTCTAACCCTAAACCTTGCACTAAACCTAAACCTAATTTTAACACTAAATCTAACTCTAAACCTAAACCTAACGCTAACACTAACCTGACACTAAACCTAACACTAAACCTGAATCTTACCTCAACCCGAACCCGAAATGTAATTCTAACCATAACACTAAACGTAACACTAAAACAAACCCTAACCCAAACCTTAAACTTAAACCTAACCTAACCCTATCCCTAAACCTTACCAAACACTAATCCTAACCCTAAACCTTAAACTAACCCTTACCCTGATCCTACCATTAATCCTAACCCTAACTTTAACACTGACACTAACCCAAACCACAACCATAACCCTAAAGCTAATCGTAACCATTAGAGTAACTCTAACACTAAACCTACCCTAACCCTAATAAACCCTAACCCTAACCCTAACCATAATCCTAACACAAACCCTAACTCTAACCGTAACCCTAAACCTAACACTAACCCTAACCCTAACACTAAGCCAAAACCCAAATTTAACCCTAACCCTAAACTTAACTCTAAAACTAACCCTAATCCTTACACAAACCCTAAACCTAACCCTAAAAGTAACACTAACCCTAACCCTAAGACTAACCCTAACTCTGACCATAACACTAACCCTAACCCTAAGAGTAACCCTAACTCTGACCCTAACACTAACCCTAACCCTATCCCTAAACCTAACCCTAACCCTAGCTATAACCATAACTTCAAACATAACCTAAAACTTAACCCCAACACTGACACAAACCCTAACCCTAAACCTAAACCTAACCCTAAACCTAAACCTAAACCTATCCTTGACGTTAACCCTAACCTTATCCCTTACACTAAACATAACCCTAACCCTAAACCTAAACCTAACCCTAAACCTAACACAAACACTAACCCTAAAAGTAACCCTAAATCTAACCTAAATATTAACCCTTACACCAAACATAAACCTAACCAAAACCCTAACACTAACTCTAACCGTAATCCTCACCAGAACACCAACACATAGCCTAACCATAACCCTAACATTACAGTAACACTTAGCCTAACTCTAACACTAATCCTAACCCTAAGGCTAAACTTAACCCTAACCGAACAATAATTATAACCCTAACACAATCCTAACCCTAAAACTAAACCTAAACAAAACCCCAAAACTAACACTAACCATAACCCTATCCCTAACCCTAAACCTAACCAAAAGCCTAACACTAAACCTAACCCTAACTCTAACACTAATCCTAACACTAACCCTAACACTAAAACTAACACTGATCCTAACCATAAACATATCCCTAACCGTATACCTAACCCTAACAAAAACCCTAACGCAAACCGTAACACTAAACATAACCTAGCTCTTAACCTTATGCTAACCTTTACCCTAAATCTAGTCCTAACTCTAAAACTAACCTTAAACCAAAACCTAACACTAACACTAACACTAATCCTAACACAAAATCTAACCCTAACAAAAACCCTAGACCTAATCCTAACACTAACCTAACCCTATCTCTATCTTTATGCCTAACCCAAATACTAAATTTAACTATAACCCTAACCCTAACATTAACACAAACCCTATCCCTAACCCTATCACTAACACTAAACCTAATCCTAACACCAAATCATACTCTAAACCTAATCCTAACCCTAAATCATACTCTAAACCTAAACCTAACACTAACTCTAACCCTAACACTAACATAACCCTAAAATCCTATCCCTAACCTTAACCCTAACCCTAACACTAACACTAACCCTAACACTAACACTAACTCTAACACAAACACTAACATTAATCGTAACACTAAGCCTTAACATAACCCTAAACCTAACAGGAACTCTAAACCTAACCTTTACCTTAACACTAACACTAACCCTTACCCTAACCCTCACACTAACCATAATTTTAAACCTAACCCTTACACTAACCCTACACCTAACTTTAACCCTAACACTAAATCTAACTGTAACCCCAAACCTAACCCTAGCACTAACCCTGACACTAAACCTAACCCTAACCATAACTCTAACCTTAATCCAAACCCGAACCGTAATCCTAATGGTAACATCAAACCTAAACCTAAAACAAACTATAACCCAAACTTTAACCCTAAACCTAACCTAACTTAACCCTAACCCTAAACTTTACCTAATTTTAACACAAACCCTAACACTAACACTAACACTAAACCTAACACTCTCCCTAACCTATCAATAACATTAATGATATATCCAAAAGTAACCCTATCACTAATCCTAACCCTAAAACTAACCCTAAACCTAACATTAACCATAACCCTATCCCTAACCCTAACCAGAACCCTAACACACAGCCTAACTCTAACCCTAAGACACTAACACACTAAGGCTAACAATAACCTTAAACTTAATGCTAACCTTAACCCTAACCCTAACACAAATCTAAAGTTAACCATAATCCTAACACTAACACTAACCTAACCCAAACATGAACCCTAACCTTAAACCTAAAACTAACCCTAAATCTATCTCTAACACAAACCCTAACACTAACACTAACGTTAACATAAAAACTAACCGTAATTGTAACATGAACCCTAAATATCACCCTAACCCTACCCTAACCCTAAACCTACCCCAAACCCTAAACCTAACACTAACCCAAACCCTAAATCTAATCCTGACACAAATCATAACCGTAACCCTACTACTAATCTAACAATCAACCTAACCCTACCCCGAATCCTAACCGTAACCATAACCCTAACACTAAACCAAACCCTAACACAAGCCCTAACCCTATCCCTATCTCTAACCCTAAACCTAACCCTAACCCTAACCCTTACACTAACCCTAAACCTAACACTAATTTTAACCCGAACGCAAACCCTAACCCTAAAACAAACCCTAAACTAACGCTAAATGTAACCCTTACACTAACCCTAACCCTAAACCTAAACCTAACACTAACACTAACTGTAACCTTAACCCTAACCCTAACACTGACCCTAAACCTAAAACTTATCCTAACACTATCCCTAAACATAAACCTAAATCTAACCCTAAAACTAAGCCTAAACCTAAAGCTAACCCTAGCTCTAACACTAACACAAACACTAACCCTAAACCTAACACTAACCCTAACCCTAACCCCAACACCCACACTACCATTAACCCTTAAATAAACCCTAATCTAACTTTAACCCAAACACTAAATCTTAGAGGAACCCTAACTCTACCCCTCACCCTAACCCAAACTGTGATCCTAACTTTAACACTTAATCTAACCCTAACACGCCCTAACCCAAACTCTAACCCCAAACCTAACATAATCGTAACCCTAAGCCCTACCCTAACCTAAAAGTAAAATTAACCCTAACACTAACACTAACCCTAACACTAAACCTAACCTAACCCTAAGTCTAAACTTAACCCCAAACTTAACCCTATAACTAACCTTAAACCTAAGCCTTAACCTACACCTAACATTAACCCTAACCCTAAACCTAATCCTAACACTAAACCTAACATTAAACCTAACCCTAACACTGACCCTAACAGTAATACAAACAATAACCCTAACCCTAACTCTAACTCTAATTCTATTTGTAACCCTAACACTAACCCTGACTCTATCCCTAAACAATTCCTAAAACTAACACTAACCCTAATACAAACACTAACCCTATTCGTAACATGAACCCTAACCTCACCATAACCCTAACCCTAACCCTAAACCTAAACCTAAATATAACCCTAACACATACCCTAAACATAAACCTGATCTTAACCTAACAGGAACTCTAAACCAAACCAGAATCCTAACCGTTACCCACACCCTAACCCTATCCCTAAATCTAACACAAAACCTAACCATAACCCTGACCTTAACCTAAGCATAACGCAAACCCTAACCTGAAACCTAACCCTAACTGTAACTGTAACCCTAAACCTAACACAAACCCTAACCATAATAACAACCCTAAACCTAATGATAAACCTAACCCTTACTCTAACACTAAGCCTAACATTAATTCTAAGCCTAACCCTAACCCTACCACTAAAACAAAACATAACCTTAACCCTAACACTAACCCTTAACCTAACCTTAACCATAACCATATGGTAACCCTAACACTAAACCTAACACTAACCCTAACCCTAAAACAAACCCTAAACCTAACTTAACCCTAACCCTAACACAAAACCTAAACCTAACCCTAACCTATCCCTAACACAAACCCTCATCCTAACACTAATTCTAACCCTAACCATAACCCTAACCATAACACTAACCCTAACTCTAAACCTAACCCTTACACTAAGCCTAAACCTAACTTAACCTTTACCCTACCCTAAATAAACACTAACCCTAACCCTAATATAAACCCTAACCTTAAACCTAACACTAACCCTAAAGCTATCTCTAATACAAAACCTAACAATAACCCTAACCCTAACACACTCACCCTACTCAAAAAATGAACCCTAAACCTCATGGCAACAATAACTTGAACCATAACACTACCCAAAATCCTAACACTAACCCCATCCCAAAACCTAAATCTAACCTGAACACAAACCATAACCATATCACTAACCCTAAATCTAACCCTAACCCTAAACCTTACACTAACCCTAAACCTAACACTAATTTTAACCGTAACCCAAACCCTAACCCTGAAACAAAACCTAACCAAACTCGAACCCTAAACCTTACACAGTCCCTAACACTAACCCTAACCCTATCACAAACCCTAACCCAACCCAAACACTAACCCTAACCTAACACTAAACCTAACCCTAACTATAACTATAAAAATAACCTTTACTGGGGCTGGGGATGTGGCTCAAGCGGTAGGGCACTCGCCTGCCATGTGTGCGGCCCTGGTTCGATCCTCAGCACCACATACAAACAAAGATGCTGTGTCTGCCGATAACTAAAAAATAAATATTAAAATTCCCCCACATCTCACTCTTTAAAAAAATAACCTTTACCCAAAACCTTACCCTAATTCTAACTCTAAAACTAACCCTAACACAAAATCTAAACCTAACACAAATCCTAACCCTAACCCTAAACTAACCCTAACACTATAACTAAACTTAACAAAAATCCTAACCATAACCATAAAACTTACTTTAACTCTAACCCTAACATTAACACAAATCCTAACTCTAACCCTGATACTAAACCTTAACTGAAACCTAACCCTAATCCTTACACTGAACTAACCCTAACCCTAAACCTAACACTAAATTTAAATGTAACCATAAACCTAAACCTAACACTTAACCAAACCCTAACGTTAACCCTAACCCTAACAATAACCCTAACCCTAAAATTTATCTTAACACTAACCCTAACCCTAAACTTAACCCTAACACTAAAACTAACCCTAAGCCTAACCCTAACTCTATCTCTAAATGTAACCTAACAGTAACCCTAACACAAACACTAACCATAACCTAAACACTAACACTAACACAAACCCTAACTCTAACACTAAGCCAAACCCCAACCCTAAACCTAATGCTATAACTAACTGTAACCCTTATCTTAATGGTAACCCTAAACCTAACCTTAACACAATCCCTAACCCTAACCCTATCCCTAAACCTAACCCTAACAGTAACACTAACTCTAACACTAACCCTAAGTATAACAATAAAGCTAATAATAACCATAAACCCATCCCTAAAACTAAACCTATCACTAAGCCTAAACCTTACTCTAAACTTAACCCTAATCCTAAAACTTAACGTAAACATAACCCTAACCATAACTCTCACACTAATCCTAACCATAACACTAACCGTAACCCTAACCCTAATGCTAACACAAACCCTAACCTTAACCTAATCCTAAGCCTAATACAAACCCTAACATTAACCCAAACCTATAACTAACACTAACATGAAACCTAACCCTAACACTAAGACTAATTCTCATCCTAACCCTAACCCTAACATTAACCCTGACTCTAAGCCTAACCCTAACCATAAATGGAACCATAACTCTAACCCAAACCTAAAACTCACCCTAACCTTAAACTTAACACTAATCCAAACCCTAAACTTAACCTTAAACCTAACTCTAACACTAACACTTACCTGAACTCTAACCCTAATCATAACCTTAACACCAACCCTAACCTTAAGCCTAATCCTAACACTAACACGAAAGTTAAACCTAAATCTAACCCCCACACTAACCCTACCCTTACACTAACCCTAAACCTAAGTTTAACCCTAACACTAAACCTAACCCTAACTATAACCCTAACCCTAAAACTAAACCTAATACTAAACTTAACTCTAACCCTATTCGTAACCCTAATCCTAACACTAACCATAACTCTAACACAAACTCTAACCAAAACTCTAACCCTAAACCTAACCCTAACCTTAACCCTTACCTAACCATAAATCTAACCCTAACCCTAACACTAACACTAATCCTAACCTAACCCTAACTCTAACACTAGCCCCAACCCTAACACTATCACTAACCCTAATCCTAATTCTAAACCT
>NW_026006225.1:276421-299758 GCF_001458135.2 Marmota marmota marmota
TTAAGCCTAACACTAAACCTAAACCTAACAATAAACCTGACAAAAAACCTAACACTAACCCGAACCCTAAACCTAACTCTAACTCTAACACTTATCTTATTAGTAACCCTAACACTAACACTAAACCTAACTTTAACCCTAACACTATCCCTCAACCTAACCCTAAACAGAAACCTAACCCTAAACGTAACACTAAAACTAACCCTAAACCTAACACTAACCCTAAACCTAAGCATAACAGAAACCCTAACCCTCACACTAACACTAACCCTAACCCTAACCCTAAACCTAATAATATCCCTAACCATAAATCTAAACCTAACCAAACCCTAACCATAACCCTGATCCTAATCTCACACTAAACCTAACCCGAATCCTTACTGTAACCATAAACTAACCCTAAACTTAACCCTAACACAAAACCTAACACTAACCTTAACCCTAACCCTAAACTTAATACTAACCCTAACCATAAATCTAAACCTAGCCAAACCCTAACCATAACCCTGGTCCTAATCTCAAACAAACCTAACCAGAATCCTAACCATAACCGTAAAACTAACCCTAAACTTAACCCTAACACAAACCATAACACTAACCATAAGCATAACCCTAACCTTAAACATATCACTAACCGTTACCCTAATACTATTTCTAAACCTAACCCTAACCCTAACCCTAAAATATACCCTCACGCTAACACTAACATTAAACCTAAAACTAACCCTAAACCTTTTCCTTACACTAACCCTAACCCTAACCCTAACCATAACCCTAACACTAACTCCTACTGGAAACCTAAACATAACTCTAACACTTACCCTAACCCTAACCCTAATGCTAACACCATAAAACTTACCCTATCCTAACACTAACCCTAACCCTAACCTTAAATGTAACCATAAACTTAACGAAAATCCTAACCCTAACACTAACCTTAGCATTAACCTAATCCTAACACTAACCCTAACACTAACCCTAAGCATAACCCTAACCCTAATAATAACCCTAACCCTAACCCCAGCCCTAAAACTATTCCTAAACCTAACACTAACCCTAACCCTAACACTAACAGTAACCCTAAACAAAACCTTAACCAAAATTATAACCCTAATTCTAACTGTAACAATAACCCTAAAAATAACCCTAACACAAACTCTAAACCGAACCTAACACTAACTCTAACACAAACCCTGACACTAACCCTAACACAAATCCTAACACTAACCCTAAAACAAAATGTAATGCTTACCCTAACACTAACCCTAAACCTAACCCTAACCCTAACCATTACACTAAAACTAACCCTAAACCAAACACTAAATCTAAGTGTAAACTTAACCCTAACCCTAATGCTAGCCTAAACCTAACCCAAAATCTAACACTTTCCTAAACCTAACCTTAATCCTAACACTAACCCCAACCCCAACCCTAACACTAACCCTGAAACTAACCTAAACCTAACCCTAACTCTAACCCTAACCCTAATCCTAAAACTAACCCAAACCCCAACCCTAAATATAACCGTAATCCTAACCAACACCCTAAACTTAAACCTAACACTAACCTTAACCCTAACACAAACCCTAAATGTAACCCTAAAACTAATACTAAACATAACCCTAACTCTAATTCTAACAATAACCCTGACACTAACTGTAAACCTAACCCTAACCCTTACCATAACCGGAACGCTAAACCTAACCCTTCACCTAACACAAACCCTAAACCTAACCTAAACCTAACCCTATTACAAACCCTAAACATAACTTTAACCTAACCCTAAAAGAAACCCTAACCCTATCCCTAACACAAACCCTAACGCTAACACAAACCGTAACTCTAAACCTAACTCTAACACTAAACCTAATCCTAATCTAACCCTTACAATAACCATAACCCTAACTCAAACCCTAACACTATTTCTAACCATAACCCTAACAGGAACCCTAACGTATAGCTTAACCCTGACCCTAACACTAACACTAACCCTAACCCTAAAAATAACACTAAAACTATACCTATTGCTAACTTACATCTAACTCTAACATGAATAATAACGCTAATCCTGAACCTAAACCTAACCGTAAACCTAAACATAACCCTAATCCTAACCCTAATGCTAACCCTAGTACTAATCCTAAATATAACCCATAACCTAACAAATAACCTAAACCTAACCCTAACACTAACCCTAACGCTAACCATAACCTTAAACCTAAGCATAACCTTAACCCTAACCCTAACCCTAACATAAGTTTTAACCCAAACCATGATCCTAAACCTAACCTAACACTAACCCTAACCCTAACCCTAATTCTAAAAAGAACCCTATCCCTAACCCTAACACTAACCTTAACCATATCCTAACCCTAACCCTATACCTACACTAACCGTAAACCTAAGCCTAACCCTAACCATAACCCTAAAATGAAACCTAACCCTAACATTAAAACTAAACCTAAACCTAATTCTAACCCTGACACTAACCCTAATTCTAACCCTAACCCTTACACAAACCATAAAGCTAACTTTAACCCTAACACTGAAACAAACCCTAACCCTAACCCTAACCCTACTCCTAAGCCTAATCCAAACCCGAAACGTTACTTTATCCCTAACACTAAACCTAATCCTAACACAAATCTTACCCTAACCCTTACCTTAAACATTAACCCTAACACTAACGCTATCTTTAACCCTAACACTAACCCTAACCCTAATCCTATCCCTAACCTTATGGGTAACACTAACCCTAATCCTAACCCTAAACCTAACACTAACCCTATCCCTAACCCTAACCCTAACACTAACACTTTCCCTAACCCTAACATTAACCCTTGTTGATACTTTACAAAAGCATTTTAAAATAACTAAGGAACAAGCTAGACAAATAATAAAACAATGTCAAAATTGTGTGACCTTTTTACCACAAGTTAATCTTGGAGTAAATCCTAGAGAACTGATACCTACCCATATTTGACAGATGGACGTCACACACTTGCCAGAATTTGGAAAATTAAAATATTTGCATGTTACAGTTGATACTTGTTCTGGATTTTTGATGGGCTCCCTTCATACCAGAGGAAAAAAATTACAGATATTAAAGCTCATTGATTATAAAATTTTGCCACTGCAGGTGTTCCAAAACAGTTAAAAACAGATAATGGTCCTGGCTATACTTCTACCTCTTTTAAACAATTTTGCTCTTCATTTGGCATTACTCATATAACAGGAATCCCATACAATCCAAAGGGACAAAGCATAGTTGAAAGAGCTCATCAAACTATTAAAATGTACTTATTAAAACAAAAAGAGGGAATTGGGAAGGGATATATATCCTCCAAAGATAAACTTAAAATAACACTTTCTACTCTAAATTTTTTAAATTTGGATTCATCAGTACTTAGTGCTGTGGAAAGGCATATGTGTCCACAAAATGTACATAAGCCCAAGGTACTTTGGAAGGATATTCTAAAAGGACAATAGAAAGGTCCTGACCCAGTGATTGTCTGGAGTCGGGGGTCTGTTTGTGTTTTTCTACAGGGAGAACAGCAGCCGATTTGGATTCCAGAGAGATTAACTAAGGTCGTGTCCCAGTGATTGTCTGGAGTTGGGGATCTGTTTGTGTGTTTCCACAGGGAGAACAGCAGCTGATTTGGATTCCAGAGAGACTAACTAAAGCAATTTCTACAGACCAAAAAGAAGATGATTTGGCTCAAATCCATAACAGCTGATATCCAGAACTCCAGTTTGGCTATCTTCCACACCTGGAGGCTAATGAAACCAGGATGCTTTATTTATTTATTTATTATTGCCCTTTCCCACATCGTGAAGTTCTATTTTGTTTTTTGAGCTCATACAGACCTAGGTTAATGTTTTGCTGATCAGTTCTATTTTTTGACTATGGACTTTTTAAACATTGCAATGGAGAATTCACCTGTAAAAATTACAAGGCCTTTACTATTATGTTATGTGTTGTATGTATTATATTATGTGTGCACACTTGTGTTTTGTGTTGTATGTTTGTATGTGCGTACGTCCATACATCACATATGATGAGCGCTCATGAAAAAATGGATCCAAATATATATATATTTTTTACTCACGTGATTTAAATTGGGTAAACAGATGTTGAGGATTGTTTTAATATGTGAACAAAAAAGGAGGTTAACAGATCTGTTTGTTTATTTTCACCTTTCCTTTTCATTACATTTAATAATTCTGTTCAGGATAATGTAAAAAGTTCAGAAAAAAGTGTTTTCTTTTAGTGCCTGCTGGAATGTTACATAATTTTTTCTTTAGCCATCATTGCCAGAATTCCGATCTTCATCCCAGTGCCAGTGAAGACAAAGATAAAACCAAACTACAGCTTCTGCAATAGCTATCACTGAACTGCTTGCAGAACTCTCCTGGACTATGTATCGCTTGTATGCATTGTGGACTATCTGTTGGTGCAGAGACTTGTGGTAGTGCTGGGGTATTTTTGCTGATGGTGTCATCGGTGGAACAATTTTTCGAAAAGGAGCCGTCAATTGGCTTGGTGTATCCTCCTCCCTTCTGCTTGTGATTGTTGTTCACCTAAAATTTGGGGGCCAACAGAGGTGAGGCAAAGAACCTCACCCCCCCACACTGGTACAAAGGCCTATCCACAGGTGTGGCTGTATGCTGGATCGTTAATCAATGACGGGTAAGATCCAATTGCAATGGTACCAACCTAAGACAGGAGGCTGACGCCTTGAGGTCAGCTCATCCGATGATGGGTACGGATCATATGTAGTATTGGACAACCTAAGGCAGGCATGGTCCCTAAGCCACATACTTGTTGTTTAATTAAACAGAGAGGGGGAGATGTTGGGAGCCACAGCCAAAGAGGCCCCAGTAAGCTTCCAGCTGATTGGGTCACCATGGCCACAGCAAACTTCCAGCTGCCAGCTGATTGGCTCCTCTGTGGTGATGCTAATTGGGCTGTTTACCCACCCTTTCAAACCAAGGAGCTGCTCATTGGGGGACTCATTTGGCTCCGCCCACAAGACCCAGCCAATCGGCCTCAAGAGTGGGAGGATTGGGGGTTGAGAGGCTTGCCCGAAGCCAGTCGTGGCAGTTGGGCTCTGAGGGAATTCCTGAAGAGCTCGAGTGGTGCAGCATGTGTGATCCAAAAATAAAGTTTGTTCCTGCTTGATAAGTGGCTCATGAATTGTGCCCAGCCAGACTGCGGCAAACCCTAACCCTAATACTAACCCTAGCATTATCCCTAACACTAAATCTAACACTGAACCTAACACTAATCATAGCGCTAACCCTAACCCTAAACTTAAACCTAATATAAACCCTAACCCAAACTGTAACCCTAAACCTAACCTAACCATAAAGCTAACCCTAATTCTAACATGAACCCCATCCCTAACCTTAACAATAACCTTAACCATAAACATAACTCTAATTCTAACACAAACCCTATCCCTAACCCTAACACTAATCTTAACCATAACCTAACCCTAACACTAAACCTAAAGCTAACCCTAAACCTAGAAATAACCCTAACCCTAACTTTATCCCTAACACCAAAACTAACCCTAACCCTAAACCTAAACCTAACACTAAACCTAACATCAACCCTAATTCTTACCATAAACCTAACCCTATGCTAACACTGACTATAACTATAACCCTAACTAGAACATTAACACATAGCCTAATCCTAATCCTAACATAACCCTAACACAAACACTAACCCTAAACCTAACCCTAACACTAACCCTAACCTTAACCCAAACACGATCATGAATCTTAACTCTAAAACTAATCCTAATCCTAACATTAACCCTAACTGTAACCCTAAACCTAACACTAAACCTAAACCTATCACTAACACTAAACGTAACCCTAAACATAACAGCAAACCTAAACCTAACCCTAACAGTAATCCTAACACTAACCCTAGAACTAACATTGTGACTAACCCTAACCCTAATCATAACCCTGAACATAACCCTATCCCTAACCCTAACAAAATACTAACACAAACTGTAACACTAAACCTAACCTAACCATAACCCTAACCCTAACTCTAACCCTACTTCTAACACTAACCCTTAACCTAAACCTAACACAAACCCTATCCGTAACCCTAACCCTAACATTAACTCTAACCCTAACCCTAACCCTAACACTAACACTAAACCTAACCCTAAACCTAGCCCCAACATTAACCCTAGCCCTAGCCATACCCTAATCCTCACCCTAACTGAAACCCTAAGCCTAACCCTAAACCTAAACTTAAATTAATCCAAAACAAAACCGTAAACCTAAACTTAACCCTAACACTTACACAAACTTTAACCCAAACCCTAATATTAATCCTAACTCTAAACCTAATCCTAAAACTAACACTAACCCCAACACCAACCCTAACCCTGAGGCTAATCCTAATCATAACCCTAACACTAACCATAAACCTAACCATAACCCTAAAACAAATCCTAAACCAAAACCTAACACTAATTTTAACACAAACTTTAACTCTAACCCTAACCCTATAACTATATTTAACCCTAATTCTATCACTATCATAACTCTAAACCTAACAAAAACTTTAACCCTAATCATAACAGTAAACATAATGTAACCCTAAACATAACTCTATCCCTAACTTTAACCTAATATTAACCCTTACACAAAGCCTAAACCTATCCCTAACCCTAAGACTAACCCTAGTGTTAAACTTAACCCTCACACTAACCCTAATTCTAAACCTAACCCTACACAAACCCTAAACCTAACATTAACCCTAACACTAAACCTAACCCTAACCCTAACACTAACCCTGACCCTGAACCTAAAATTAACCTTTGCAATAAGCCTAACCTTAACACGAATCGTAACCCTAAAGCTAATAATAAACCTAACCCTAACCCAAATCTTAACCCTAAAACTAACCAAACTCTAATCCTAACCTTACCTAACCCTAAGCCTACACCTAAGCCCAACCCTAACCCTATCACTAAACCTAACTCTAAACCTAATCGTAAACCTAATATTAACACTAACCCTAAAACTATCCCTAACACTAACCCTAAAACTAAGCCTAACCCTAAACCAAATCCTAACCCTATCCCTAACAATAACACAGAACCTAATGCTAAAAATAACCTAACTCTAACCCTTCTCCTATTCATAACCCTATAATAACCCTAAACCTATCTTTAAAACTAACATTATCCGTAACCCTAACCCTAACCTTAAGCCTAACACTAACACTAACCCTAACATTAACACTAACCCTAAAACTAAGAATAACACTAAACCTAGCATGAACACTAACCTTACCTCTAACCCTTAACCTATTTGGAACTCTAACACTAACCTAAACCTATCTTTAACCCTAACACTATGGCTAACACTAACCCTAACCTTAACACTAAACCTAACCCTAACCCTAACACAAAATCTAAATATAAACTTAACCTTAACCCTAACACTCACACTAACCAGAAACCTAAATCTAACACTTACTCTAACACAACTCTAATCATAACACTAACCCTAACCCTAACCCAAACACTAACCCTAACCTTGTCCCTAACCATAACACTAAACCAAAACCAAAACCTAAATCTAACTCTAATTTTAAACATATCCCTAACCTCAAAGAAACCCTAAAGCTAACACTGACACTAAACCTAACCCTAACCATACACCTTACACTAACCCTAAAACTAAAACTAATTCTATCCCGAAACTTAACTGTGACCCTAAAACAAACCCTGAACCTAACCCTAAAACTAACCCGAAACCTAACCCGAGTCCTAACAATTACACTAATCCTAAACCTAACACTAACTCTAAATCTAACCATATCCTTAACTCTAATGCTAACACTTACCATAACCATAACCCTAAACCTAACAGTTACCCAAAACCAAACCCTAAACCTAACACTAACCCTAATCCTAACCCTAAAACTAACCTCAAACCGAACCCTAGCCCGAACCGTAACCCTAATCTAACCCTAACACGAAACCTAACCCTAACACTAAAACTAACACTAACCCTATCCCTAAACACAATATTAACCCAAACCCCAAACCTAAACCTAACCCTAATCCTAACCGTAAACCTAACTTTAATCCTAACCCTAACCCTCACCCGCACACAAACCCTTACCCTAAAATTAACACTCAACCTAAACCTAACCCTAAACCTAACACTTACACTAACCCTAAACTTAGCAATAACCCTAAACTTAACCATAACCTTAACCTTAACCATAACCCTGTCACTAACCCTAAACATATCTCTAATACAAATCTTAACGCTAACACTAACACTAAACCAAAACGCAACCCTAACCCTAACACTAATCCTAATGGTAACCCTAAACCTAACCCTAACCGTAAAATAAATCCTAACCCTAAACCTAACCCTAATCCTAACACAAATCATAACTCTAAGCCTAACCCTAACCCTAACAGTAACCCCAACACTAACACAACACCTAACCCTAACAATAACTGTAACATTAACCTAAGCCAACACTAACCCTAACTTAACACTAAAAAGAACTCTAACCCTAACTCTAAAACTAACATTAAAAAAAACCTAACCCTAACCCTGACACTTACCATAACCGTAACACAAAATCTAAACCTAACACAAAACCTAACCCTAACCCTAACCCTAACCTAACCCTAATGCTATCCCTTACATTAAACTGAATCCTAACCGAAATCATAAAACTAAATCTAACACAAACCCTAACCCTAATATTAACACAAACCATAACCCTAACCCTAACAGTAACCATAAACCTAACCCTAAACCTTAACCTTACACTATCCCTAACCCTAACCCTAACACTAACATTTCTTCTATCCATATCCCTAACCCAAACTCTAACACTTACCCTAATTCTAAACTTAAACCTAACCTAACACTATCCCTAATGCTAAACTTAACACTAATCCTAACACTATCCCTGACCCTATCCTTACCCTAACCCTAACCTGAATACTAACTATATCCCTAATCCTAACCCTAAACTTAACCCTAACACAAAACTTAATCCTAGACATAATACTAACCCTAAAACTAACCCTAACCCTAACCCTTACACTAACACTAAACATAACACTAATTCTAACCCCAACCTTAACTGTGACCCTAAAACTAACACTAGCCCTAAACCTAACCCTGACACTACCTCTTACAGTAAGGGTAACCCTAACAGTAACCCTAGCACTAACTCTAAAGTTAACCCTAACCAGAACCCTAACACATTGCCTAACCCTAAACCTACTAACACTAAAACTAACCCAAATTCTAACACTAACCCTAAATCTTATGCTAAACTTAACCCTAAACCTAACATAAATTGTAACCCTAACCCTAAGCCAAACCCTTACACTAACCCTAAACCTAACACTAATTTTAACGCTAACTTTGACCGTTACCATAAAACTAATCCAAACCCTAACCTTTACACTAATACTAACCCTAAATCTAGCCTAACACTAAATCTAACTATAACATTAACCCTAAACCTACCACATACCCTAACCATAACCCTAACTCTAACACCATAAACCTAAACCTAAACCAAACACTAACCCTAACCCTAACCCTGTTACTAACCCAAAAACTAACTCTAGCCCGAACCCTACCCTTAACTGTAACCTAAACACCAACCCTAAAACAAACACTAACCCTACGCTATCCCTAACCCTAACACTACCAAAACCCCAACGCTAAACCTAACACTAATCCTAACTGTATCACTAATCCTAACCCTAAAGCTAACCTTAACCCTAACCCTAACACAAATAATAACCCTAACCCTAATACTAAACCTAACACTAAATCTAACCTTAAACCTAACCCTAAGACTAACCCTAAACCTTACCCTAATCCTAACATGAACCCTAAAACTATCCCTAAATCTGGCACTAAACCTAACCCTAACCGTAACAGTAACACTAACACTAACTTTAAAACTAACCCTAAAACTAACCTTAACCCAAACCCTAACCCTAACCCTAACCGTAACACACATCCTAACCCAAACAGTAACCATTAACCTAGCCTAACGCTAACCCTAACCCTAATTCTAACACTAAGCCTAACCTTAATCCTAACATGAACCCTATCCCTAACCCTAATACTAACCTTAACCCTAAACCTAACTCTAACCTAACGTTTTCCCTAACCTTACTCCTAACCCTAACCCTAAACCTAAACCTAACCTTATCCATAACAAAAATCCTAACCATAAATCTAACACTAACTCTAAATCTAACCCTAATCCTAACTGTCACACTAACCCTAACTGTAACACTAACTCTAACCAGACCCCTAACATAGTCTATCACTAACACTAATCATAACACTAACACTAAACCTAAAACTAACCTAAAAATAGCCCTAAAAATTACACTTAACTTAACCCTAACCCTAACAGGAATCATATCCCAAAACTTAATCCTAACCCTCACCCTAACCCAAACCCTAACTTAACCCTAACCATAACTCTAAATATAATCCTTACTCTAAAAATAAACCTAACCCTGTCACTAACCCTAACCCTAACAATAACACTAACACTAACCCTAAATTTAACCATAACCCTAACACTCAACCTAAACCTAAACCTAACACTAACCCTTATCCTAACACTAACACTAAACCTAACCCTAACCTTAACATAACCCTAACCTAACAGTAAACCTAACCCTAACCCTAACCCTAACACTACAAGTAACAATAACCCTAACCCTAACTATAACATTGCAAGTAACACTAAACTTAACCCTAAACATAACCCTTACCCTAACCCTATAAATAACCCTAACTCAAACCCTAACACAAACACTAAAACCAAATCTAATCTAACAATAACCCTACATCCAACACTACCACTAACCATATACCTAACACGAAATCTATCTGTAACCCGAACACTAACCCTTACCCTAACACAAATCCTAATTTTAACCCTAACTATAACTGAAACACTAACCTTAAACCTAAACTAATCCAAACCATATCCATAACCAAAACACTAAACCTAACCCTAAACCAAAACTTAACCCGAACCCTAACATTATCCCTAGCTTAATCCTAACACTAACAATAACCAAAACAATAACCCTAACACTAACACTAATTTTAATGGTAACCCTAATCCTAACCTTAACCCTAACACTAACTCTAACCCTAACCCTACCCATAACCATAACTGTAACCCTAACACAAACCCTAACTATAACCTTAACCCTAAAACTAATCATAATCTAAACCCTAACCCTAATAATAAACCTAACAATGACCCTAAACATAACTGTAACCCTAACACAAACCCTAACTCTGACTCTAATACTAAACCTAATTCTAATCTTAACCATAACCCTAATACTAACCCTAACCCCAACCCTAATTCTAACACTAATCCTAACCCTAACCCTAACACTTAACCTAACCCTAACACAAAACTTAACACTAAACCAAACTCTAATCCTAACATTAACACTTACCCTAACCTTAACCAAAACCCTAATACTAATCTTAAACTGAACACTAACTGTAATTCTAACCTTAATCCTTTCCTTAATCCTAAAACTAAACCTAACTCTAATACAAACCCTAAACCTAAACCACACCCTAATACAAACCTTAACCCTAAGAGTAAACCTAACTCTAACACTAACCCTAACCCTGATCCTAATACTAAAATTAATTTTAAATGTAACCCTAACCCTAATCTTAACCCTTACCTTTTACTCACCCTAACCTGAACCCTAAATCTAACACTAAACCTAACCCTAACCCTAACACTAAATCTAACCGTAACCTTAACCAGAACCCTAGCACATAGTCTAACACTAGCACTAACACTAACCCTAAACCTAACCATAATCTTAAAAAAACCTTAACCCTAACCTAAACCTAACGCTAACACAAACCCTAAACCTAACCAAAACTAAGCCTAACACAAACCCTATCCCTAACCCTAAACGTAACCTAACCCTAACCCTAACACAAACCATAAATCTAATATTAATCCTAAACCTAACTCTAAATGTAACCCTTACACTAAAACTAAATCTAACATAACCCTAACACTAACTCTATTCATAAACCTCACCACAATGCTAACACCTAGGGTAACCCTAACCCTAAACTTAACCCTAACACTAATCCTAAACCTAAGCATTACCCTAACCCAAACCCTAAACAAACTCTATCACTAACACTACCAATAACTCTCACACTAACCCTAATTTAAACCGTGTCCCTTATACTAACCTAAAACTAATTTTAACCCTAAGACTAAAACTAACCCTAACCCTAACCATAACCCTAACACTAACCTTGACACTAAACCTAACACTACTAACTCTAACCCAAACCCTAACCCAAATCATAACCCTAAAACTAACACTAAACCTAAACATAACACAAATCCTAAACCAAAGTTTAACCTTAAACCTAACCAACCCTAACCCTAACAATTACAAAACCCTAACACTAACCCTAAACCTAACACTAATACTAACACTAAAACTAATCCCAACCCTAAACTTAAAACTAACCGTAATCCTAAACCTAAACATAAACCTAACCTTAACCCTACCTAACTCTAAACCTAACCCTAACACTAAGCCTAAACCTTACCCTAACCATAACCCTAACAGTAACAGTAAACCTAAAGTAAATCCTAAAATAACTCTCTCCCTAATCCTATTTGTAGCCCTATCACTAAACCTAAACCTATCTCTAAGACAAATCCTAACTCTAAACCTAACACTAAACCTAACACTAACTTTAAACCTAACCCTAAAAAAATCATAACTCTAAAACTAATCCAAACCCTAACCCTAACCCTAAACCTAACTCTTACCTAACAGTAAACCCAACCCTAACACTAAACCTAACACTAAGCCTAACCCCAACTTTAACACTAACACTAACACTAAACCTATCTTTAAACTTAACCACATACCTAACCCTAAACCAAAACCTAATCTAAACCTATTACTACCCCTAACTCTAACACTAACAATAACTCTAACCCTAAACCTAACCCAACCCTAACTCTAACCCTAACGCATATCCGAGCGCTAACCCTAACACTAACACAAACCCCCAAACTGAACCTAACCCTAATCCTATTCGTAATCTTAACCTTAACCCTAACCTGAAACCTAACACAAAACTTAACCCTAACCCTAACCCTACCGATAACGGTAACCCTAACACTAACAACAACAGTAACCCTAAACTTAACCCTAAACCTAACCGTAACCCTAACCCTAACTTTAATAGTAACCCTAACCCTAAAACTAACCCTAACAGTAACCCCAATTCAAACCCTAACACTAATGATAATCATAACTGATCACTAACCTTAACCCTAACCCTCAACCTAAACATAACACAAAACTTAACCCTATACCTAACCATAACACATACCCTAACCCTCACCCTAACACTAAACATAACACTAACCCTAACCATAACCTTAACACGAATAATAACCCTTACCCTAACCCTAAACCTAACACTAAACCTAACACTAACACTAACCCTAACACTAAAACTAACGCTAAACATAACCCTAACCCAAACTCTAAACCTAATCTTAACAGTATCTGTAACCCTTACCCTAACCCTAACTCTAACACGAACCCTAATCCTAAACTAACCCTAACATAAAACCTAAACCTAACTCTAATACTAACCCTAACACAAATCATAACCCTAAAACTAACACTAAAAATACAACTTAACCATAAGCATAATCTTTACACTGACCCTAACCCCAACCTTAACATTAGCTCTAACCATAATCCTAAAGAGAACCCTAACACATAGCCTAACCTTAACCCTAACACTAAACCTAACACTAAAGCAAACCCTAACACTAACACTAACCCCAAAACTAATCCTAACAATAACCCAAAAACTAATCCTAACCATTACCCTAACCCTAAATATACCCCTAAACCTTACCCTAAACCTAACCCTAACCTAGCAATAAACATAAACCTAACCCTAACACAAACCCTAACCCTAACATGTCCCTAATACTAACACAAAACCTAAACCTAACCTAACCCTAACACCAACCCTATCCCTAACCCTAAACCTAATATAACCCTAACCCAAACAAAAACCCTAAATCTAAACCTAACACTAACACTAAACCTAAACGTAAATACAACCTTACAGTAAGCCTAAACCTAACCCTAAACCTAAAACTAACTCTAACTGTAACCCTAAATAGAATGCTAACACATAGCCTAATCCTAACCCTAAACCTAACACGAACCCTAACCCTAACTTAACCTTAATCCTAACCCAAATCTTAACCCTAACCTAAACTACACCTATCACAAACACCAACCCTAAACCTAATGCGAACCCTAACACAAATCCTAACCCTAAAACTAAAAATAACCCTACACCTTAAATGTAAATATTACCCTTACACTAACCCTAAACTTAACCGTAAATTTAACAGTAACTCCAAATGTAAACCTAAGGAGAACGCGAACACATAGCCTAACCCGAAACATAACCCTAACCCTAACATTAAAGGTAACACTAACCCTAACCTAACCCTAATCCTAACACTCACACAAACACTAAACCTAATAATAAACCTAACCCTAAAATAACCCTAACAATTACCCTAAACCTAACCGTCACCCTAACACGAACAATAAACCTAACCATAACCCTAACACAAACCCTAACCCTAACATAACCCTAACGCTAACAAAACCCTAAACGTACCCTAACATAACCCTAACACAAACCCTACCCCTAACCCTAACCCTAAACTAATCCTTACCATAACACAAACCCTAAATCTTAACCTAACACTAAAACTATACCTAACCGTGAACGTAAACCTTACACTACATGTATACCTAACCCTATCCCTAATACTAACTCTAAATGTAACCTTAACCAGACCCCTAACACATAGCCTAACCCTAAACCTAACCCTAACCCTAAAAGTAACCCTAACCCTAAGCGTTACCTTACCCAATCCCTAAAACAAAACCTAAACCTAATTTAAACCTAACCCTCACACTAAAACTAATTCTAACCCTAACCCTTACAATAACGCTAAACGTAACTTTAACCCTTAGACTATAAATAACCCTAACCTAACCCTAACATTAACATTAAACCTGAACCTAAACCTAACACTAACCATAACTCTAAGCCTAACTTTCACCCGAATCGTGACACTAAACCTAACATTAAACTTAAACCTAACACAAACCCTAATCCAAACCTTAACAGGAAACCCAACCTAACCCTAACCCTAACTATTACCTAACCCTAACACTAAACCTATCCCTAACAATAACACAAAAAATAACACTAACACTAACCCTAATCTAACCCTAACACTAAAAATAAAACTAACCCTAAACCTAACACTAACACTAACCCTAACCATAACTCTAAACCTAAAAATAACCCTTATTCTAACCCTAATCCTAATCCTAACCCTAAACCTAACATTAAGCCTAACCCTAACACTAACCTTAACATAACCCTAAACCAAACTCCATCCTTAATCCTAAACGTAATCGTTACCCTAAACGTAAACCTTACCCTAAAACAAAGCCTAACCCTATTCCTAACCCTAATCTAAACCTAACACATACCCTAACACTAACCCTATCACTAACCCTAACACAAACCCTAACCCTAAATCTAACACTAACCCTACACATTAAGAGTAAATGTAGCGCTTACACTAACCATAAGCCTATCCCTAACCTTAACACTAACACTAAACGTAACAGTAACCGGAACCCTAACACATAGCCTAACCCTAAACCTAACAGTAAAGCTAGCACAAACCCTAACTCTAAACATAACCCTAACCCTGACCTTAATTCTAACCCTAGCACAAATCATAACTGGAACCATAACACTAACCCTAACTTAACTCTAACGCTAACCCTAACACTAATTCTAAACCTAACCTTAACCCTTACACGAAACCTAACCGTAACCCTGACACTTAACCTAACACTAACTCTAACACTAAACCTAACACAAATCCTAACCCAAACCGTAAATCTAAACCCAACCTAATCCTTAACCTAACCCTAATTGAAACACTAAACCTAACCCTAATTTAATATGAACCCTAACCCTAACCCTATCACTAACCTTCACACTAACACTAACCCTAACAATAGGCCTAAACCTAATCCTTAACCTACCCCTATCACTAACCCTAACCCTAACCCTAATTGTAACCCTAACCCTAACCCTAAAATAATACTAATTGTAAACCTAACCCTAACCTAATCTATAAACAAATCTTAACTCTAGCCCTAATATTAAATTACTTCCTAACCCTAAACCTAACACTAACCCAAATCCCAACCCTATCCCTAACACTAATCCTAATTTTAACACTAACCCTAATCCTAAACCTAACCCTAACCCTAAAACCAACCCTAACCCTAAACCTAACGCTAACCCTAACACAAATTTTAACGCTAACCCTAACCCTAATCCTATTTCTAACTATAAAACTAACCCAAACCCTAACTTAACCCTAACCCTTACATAACAGTCACACTAACCCTAACACCAACCCTAACACTAACCCTACCACTAACACTACAGCTACCTTTAAAATTAACACCATCTCTAATCCTGGCCCTAAACCTAACCCTAAACCTAACAGTAACCCTAAACCTAATCCTATCACTAACCGTAACTCTATCCCTAAACCTAACCCCAACCCTAAATCTAAACCTAACTCATACACTACCACTAACCCCAACAGTAACACTAACACACCCTAACCCTATCCCTAACCCTAATCCTAACCATAACCCCAACCTTAATCGTAGCCCTAAACCTAACACAAACCTTAACCTTAACCCTAACACTAAACCTAACACTAAAGCTAACACAAACCCTCACACTATCTATAAACCTAACCCTAAACTTAACACTAACCCTTACACAAAACCTAACCCTAACCATAACAGTAACCCTAGCCTAACACTAACCATATCCCTAAACCTATCTCTAACTAGAAAACTAACCTTAAACCAAATCCTATCTTTCACCCTAACAATAACCCTAACTCTCATACAACATATAAAACTAACACAAACCCTAACACTAACCCTAATTGTAACCTAACTCCAAACCTATCCCAAAACCTAACCTGAATCCTAATCAAAACCATAAACCTTACTCTAAACATAAGCTATCCCCAACCCTTTCCCTAAACCAAACTTGGATCCAAATCGTAACCATAATCCTAAATCCAACCCTAACCCTAACATCAACACAAAGTCTAAACCTAACACTTACACTAACCCTAAACATAGCCCTAACCCTATTCCTTACAATAACCCTAACCCTAACCCTAACATTAACTCTAACTGTAGCCCTAACCTAACTCTTACAATTACCCTAAACCTAACCTTAACACTAACCTAACACTACCTTTACACTAAACCTAACTCTAACAGTAACCCTAACACTAACAGTAACTATAACCTAAACCCTAACACTAACACTAACCCATACACAAACACTAACCCTAACCATAACAGTAACCCTAAGCTAATCCTAACCTAACACTAACCTAGCGCTACCCCTAACCCTAAACCTAAACCTAACTTGAAAATTACCTTAAACCAAAACCTATCCCTAAACATAACACTAACTCTAACCCTAACACAAAATCTAACCCTAAAACAAACCCTAAACCTATCACTAACCCTAACCTAACCCCAACACTACCCTGAAACATAACCATAACCCTAACACGAACCCTAACCCTAAAATTAACACAAGCTATAACCCTAACCCTAACACTTACCCTAAACATAACCATAACCCTAAAAATTACACTAACACTAACCTTAACACTAACTCTAACCATGACCCTAACCCTAACTCTAACACTTAGCCTAAACGTAACCCTAACCCTAACCTAACTCTACACTAACCCTAACACCAACCCTAACATTCACCCTAAACCTAACACGAACCCTAACCCTAAAACTAAACCTAACCCTAACACTAAAGCTAACACAAACCCTAACACTAACCATAAAATTAACCCGAACCTTAACTCTTACACTAAACCTAAACTTAACCCTAACCCTAACACTAACTCTAACCATAACCCCCTAACCCTAACCAGAACACTAACACATCGCCTAATCCTAACCCTAACCTTAAAACTAACACTAAGTCTAACTCTAAACTTAAACTTAACCCTAGCAGGAATTATAACCCTAACACTATTCCTAACCTTAAAACTAACCCTAACAGTAACCCTTATGCTAACACTACCCCTAACACTTATCCTAACCCTAAAACTAAAGCTAAACCTAACACTAATCCTAACACTAACCAAAACGGTAATCGTAAACATAAGCCCAACCCTATCTCTAACCCTAACACAAACCCTAACCCAAACCGTAACACTAAACCTAACCTAACCCTACTTCTTAATCGAACCCTAATCCTAACCCTAACACAAACCCTTTCTGTAACCCTAACACTAACATTAACCCTAACACTATCCCAACACTAACCATAAAACTAACCGTAAACCTATTTCTAACACTAAACCTAACCCTAAACCTAACACAAAATGTAACCCTAACCCTAAACCTAAACTAAATTAAACCATAATCATAACCATAACTCTAACTGTAACACAATAATCTTTAACATAACCCTAAATTTTACCCTACCCTAACCCTAACACAAACACTATCCTAAACTCCAACCCTAACCCTAACGTTAATACTAATCGTAATCCTTACCCTGACCCTAAATCTAACCCTAACACTCAAACAAACCCTAAACCTAAACATAACCCTAACCATAACACAAACTTTAACTCTAACCCTCACCCTAACACTAACCCTAATCCTAACACAAACCCTAACACTAACCATAACAGTAACTCTAATCTAACCCTAACCCTAAGCCTAACCTAATGTTGACCCTTACCCTAAACTTTACACTAACTCTAAAACTTACCTAAAATCAAAATCTAACACTCACATTAAAACTAACCCTAATTCTAACACAAAATCTAACCCTAACACAAACTGTAAACCTAACCCTAAACCTAATCTTAACTTAACCTTATCCCTAACCCTAACCCAAATCCTAATCGTACCCATAATCCTAACCCTAACCCTAACCCAAATATTAACACTAACCCTAATCCTAAACCTAACAGTAAACCAAAACTTAACCCTAAACCTAATCCTTACACTAACCGTAAAAATAACCCTAACCCTAACAATAACTGCAAACCTAACCCTAAACTAACACATACCCTAACCCTAAACTGAACCCTAACCATAACCCTAACCCTAACACAGCACTAACCCTAAACCTAAGCCTAAACCTACCCCTAAACCTAACATGAACTGTAAGCCTCACCCTAACGCTAACACTAATCCTAACCCTCACACAAACCCTAATTCTAACACTAACCCTTGCACTAACCCTAATCCTAAATTTAGCCCTAAATCTAATCTAACCCTAAACCTAACCCTAACCCTAACCTGACACTAAACCTAACACTAACACTAAATCTTACCTCATCCCGAACCTGAACGGTAATCCTAACCATAACACTAAAAGTAACACTAACACAAAACTTAACCTGAACCTTAACCTTAACCGTAAACCTAACCTAACCCTTAGCTAAATCTAACCAAAAACTGACCCTAACTCTAAACCTTACACAAACCCTAACGCTAAACATAACATTAACTCTAACGCTAACCCTAACACTAACCTTAACCCAAACCACAACCCTAACCCTAAAGCTAATTCTAACTGTAACAGTAATCCTAACCCGAAATCTAACCCTAATGCTAAAAAAACCCTAGCCTTTACCCTAACCATAATCCTAACACAAACCCAAACTCTAAGCCTAACCCTAAACCTAACTCTAACCCTGAGACAAACCCTAACCCTAAACATAACACTAACACAAACCCTAACCATAACACTAAACGAAACACCAATCTTAACTCTAAAACTAACCCTAACCCTTACACAAACCCTAAACCTACCCTTTTAAAACCAACACTAACCCTAACCCTAACACTAACTCTAAATCTGAACCAAACCCTAACTCTAACCCTAACCATAACCATAACTTCAACTCTAATGCTAATTCTAACACAAACCATAAACCTAACGTAACCCTAACCCTATCAACAACCCTAATCCTAAACTAAACATAACCCTAACCCTAACACTAAACCTAGAGTTAACCCAAAACTTAACCCTTACACTAAACCTAATGCTAACCTTAACCCGAACACTAACTCTAACTGTAACCCTAACCAGAAACATAACACACAGACTAACCCTAATTTTAACAATAACACTAACTCTAACTGTAAACCTAACACTAACCCTAACTCTAACATGAATCGTAACGCTAATCCTAACCCTATCCCTATCACTGACCCTAACCTTAAACCTAACCCTAAACCTAACCCTAACACTAACCCTAAAACTAACACTAAACATAACCCTAAACCTAACACTAAACTTAACCCTAACCCTAACACTAACCCTAAAACTAACCCTAACACTAAACTTAACCCTAACCTTAACACTACCTCTAACCCTAAACCTAACACAAACTCTAAACCAAACCATTACTCTAAACATAACCTAATCCTAAACCTAACCCTAATTCTAACCTGACCCCTATCCCTAACACTAACACTAAGCTTAACTGTAAACCCCAACCCTAACACTAACCCTAAACCTAACCCTAAACATACCCCTGACATTAACCCTAAAATTATCCCCTACACTAAACGTAACCCTAACCCTAAACCTAAACCTAACCCTAAACCTAACACAAACCCTAACCCTAAAAGTAACCCTAAATCTAATCTAAATGCTAACCCTTACACTAAACCTTTACCTAACCAAAACCCTGACACTAACTCTAGCCCTAACCCTCACCAGAACACCAACACATAGCCTAACCCTAACCCTAACCCTTACAGTAATAGTAAACCTAACTCTAACACTAACCCTAATCCTAATGCTAACATTAACCCTAATCCTAACAACAATTGTAAGCTTAAAACAATCCTAACCCTAAAACTAAACCTAACTGAAACCCAAACCCTAACACTAACCCTAACCCTAACCCTAACCCTAACACTAATCCTAATACTAACAGTAACACTAACCCTAACATTGATCCTAAACATAACCCAAACCGTAACATAACCTAATTCTAATCTAAATGCTAACCCTTACACTAAACCTTTACCTAACCAAAACCCTGACACTAACTCTAGCCCTAACCCTCACCAGAACACCAACACATAGCCTAACCCTAACCCTAACCCTTACAGTAATAGTAAACCTAACTCTAACACTAACCCTAATCCTAATGCTAACATTAACCCTAATCCTAACAACAATTGTAAGCTTAAAACAATCCTAACCCTAAAACTAAACCTAACTGAAACCCAAACCCTAACACTAACCCTAACACTAACCCTTACCCTATCACTAACCCTAAACCTTACCCAAACCCTAACACTAACCCTAACCCTAACCCTAACCCTAACACTAATCCTAATACTAACAGTAACACTAACCCTAACATTGATCCTAAACATAACCCAAACCGTAACATAACCTAATTCTTAACCTAAAACTAACATTTACCCTAAATCGAACCCTAATGCTGAAACTAAGTTTGAACCAAAACCTAACACTAACACTAACAATAAAACTAATCCTAACACAGAATCTAACCCACACAAACCCTAAATCTAATCCTTACCCTTACCTAACCCTATCCCTATCCATAAGCATATACTAACTGTAACCATAACACTAACCCTATTCCTAACCCTTAAATTAAAAGAAACCCTATCCCTAACCCTAACACTAACATTAAACCTAAACCTAACACTGAACCATACACTAAACCTAACCCTAACCCTAACACTAACTCTAACTCTCACCCTAACAATAACCCTAACACCCTAACCCTAACCTTAACCCTATCCGTAACACTAACAGTAACCCTACACATAACACTAACACTAACCCTAACCCTAAGCCTTAGCATAACCCTAAACCTAACACAAACTGTAAACCTAACCCTAACGCTAACCCTAACACTAACCCTAAACCTAAACCTCACACTAAACATAATTTAAACCTAACCCTTATGCTAACCCTAAACCTAAGCCTAACCCTAACACTAAATCTAACTGTAACCCTAAACCTAACCCAACCACTAACCCTGACCCTAAACGTAACACTAACTCTAACCCTAATCCGAACCCAAACCGTAATCCTAACCTTAACACTAAACCTAAACCTAACACAAACACTATCCCAAACTTTAACCCTAAACCTAACCTAACCTAACCCTAACCCTAAAACTTTCCTAATTTTAACCCTAACCCTAACACTAACACTAAACCTAAAACTATCCCCACCCTAACAATATCACTAACCATATACCCAAAACTAAACCTATCACTAACCCTAACCTTAAAACTAACTCTAAACCTAACATTAATCCTAACCCTTCTCCTAACCAGAACCCTAACATATAGCCTACCTCTAACCCTAACCCTAACACTATCCCTAACCCTAACATTAACAATAACCATAAAATAAATGCTAACATTAACACTACCCCTAACACGAATTTAACCCTAACCATAACCCTAACCCTAACACTAACACTATCCCAAACACGAACCCTAACCTTAAACCTAAAAAAACCCTAATGCTATCTCTAACACAAAACCTAACACTAACCCTAACACAAACACTAAACTTAATCATAACAGGAACCCTAAACCTCACCCTAACCCTACCCAAACCCTTAACCTAACCCTAAACCAAACCCTAAATCTAACCCTAACACAAATCATAATCCTAACCCTAATCCTAACCTAACAATCAACCTAAACCTAACCCAAATCCTAACTGTAACCATAACTCTAACCCTAACCCTATCCCTAACATAACCCCTAACCCTATCCCTATCTCTATCCCTAAACCTAATCCTAACACTAACACGTACACTAACCCGAAACCTAACACTAATTTTAAAACGAACCTGAACCCTAACCCTAAAACAAACCCTAATCTTACCCTAACACTAAACCTTACACTAACCCTAATCCTAACCCTAAACCTAACACTAACTGTAAACTTAACCCTAACCCTAAAACTGACCCTAAACCTAAACCTAACCCTAACACTAACCCTAACCCTATAACTAACTCTAAAACTAAG
>NW_026006226.1:0-5193 GCF_001458135.2 Marmota marmota marmota
CTGTGCTCGGTGTAAGCTCCTATAAGTGTAAGCTCCAAGAAGCAGTCCCCGCGGGCTCAGTTCCGGGAGCCGAAATTCGGCTGCTTAGTGCTTGTTGTATGCTCTGATAGGAGCAGGGTCCAAGAAGCAGCCTCCGCAGGCTCCGCGGGACGGTTCTGGGAGCCGGAACTCGGCCGCCCCGCGCTCGGTGTTCGCTCCGATAAGCTCAGGTTCTAAGAAGCACCCAGGCGCTGAACCCTAGCAATCTGTCTGCAAGCCGCAGGCGAATTCCTGTTTTTAAATCTTTAGTTGATTCTTATTTTCAGTTATTAGAATTTTTTTGATGTGGACTGGGGATGTAGCTCAGTGTTAGAGCGTTTACCCAGCAGCACACAATGAACAGTTTTAGTTGTGTCTCTACACAAATAAAGTAAAAATAAAACTATTTGCACAGATATTGGATAGATCCAGTTTTTCTTCACAATGATTCTAAAGGATTCCATTATCCCTATGAATTTAAGTGTATTATTCCGTTTCTCACCATAGCATCATCCTAATGACACTGTAAAGTGGATGTGTTTGTAATGTTAGATAAATATTGGATTCACTGGAAATGATTTGTCATTATTATTTTTCAGACAGTACTTGAAAGCAAAAGCAGTGCAGAAAGCCAACTGAGAGGAAACCAGATGTATGCGGTGGGTTATTTATCCAATACATTAGTTACTTAATTTATGAAAATTCATAACTAAATCATATGACAATGGAGTTCCAGATTTTTACATTCAGGGCTAGCAAAATAATTGGTTAATTTTTTTGCAATTGTTTTGCTATCTAGTCCTCATGTCTATTTGATGGCCCTTGCTGATGACTTTTACACGTGGCTTCATTTGCTCCTCTTTTCCCTTTCATAGATAGTTCTTTTAACATAGGAATATAATTGCATGAAGAGCAATGTAGGTTGCCCACCAAATTTTCTGGGCAATGTAGTGTATAACTTTAGATCAGGATCTCTAGGGCTGGTGTTGTAGCTCAGTACAGTAGAGTGCTTGCTTAATATGTGTGGCACTGGGTTCAATTCTTGAAGCCTCATATAAATTAATTAATTAATTAAAGGTACATTGACAACTATAAAAAAAATGTGTAGCTCTAAATGACCTGGCTCATGATGATTCTTGGTATAAGTCATATTACTGTTGCTTTTAGAAAAGATGGCCTTGTGAGAAATACAACACTAACACTGTGAAATGTTAACTCTAGATAAGGTGTCTTGCCATGAATTCCTCCTTTGAGAACCCTAACATTGTAAGGCAAGAAAATCTTGAATATGACTGGGTTCAGGGATCCCTGAGTGGCTTCTGTGAGATGATAAAGACTGTGAGTGATGTTATTTCAATGAAAAACAATATTTCTTTCTATTTATTTATTTATTTATTTATTTATTTATTTATTTATTTATTTATTTTTGAGTAGCAGTTAAACCCAGGGTGCTGAACCAGTGTACCAAATTCCCAATCTTTTTATTTTTATTGTTTTATTTTGCGACAGTGTCTCATGAAGTTGCTAAGGGTCTTGATAAGTTGCTGAAGCTAGCTTTGAGCTTGCTATCCTCCTACCTCAGCCTTCCATGCTGCTTGGATTGCAGGCATGTGCCACCATGCCAAGTTATGAAAAACAATCTTAAGAGAAAAGAGACATACAAACTGGACCAAGTCCACAGATACAAGACTGATGAATGCTGAGCATCACAAAGGCCAACTGTAAACCTAAATTTCATTTAAAAAAAAAAAACTATGTCCACTGCCTGTCAGCACACATGTGGACCTTGATTTGATAAAGGAGGACTGTATATGTTCACCATCAGGAGATTTGTACAGAATCATCACATATTTGCATGTATATATGGATGCATATATGTGAGTGAATATATGTATACAACAATTTATTTGCTTCATCTTAACTTATACCCACAGTCTGTCTTACTTTTTATGATCTTAATTTCTCATAAATTCTGTAATATCAATTGGTATTTCTCTTAGAGGAGGAGAAAGTACTTATCTGATGTTTGGAATGAGTGGTATAAGCAGGAGCTGAGGATATATAGAAGGATTTGGAATTAGAAGGCCTATGTTGTCCTCACCCTGACATTTCCTAGCTATGGGACTTGGGCAAATCAGGGATCTGTTTCCTCATCTGTAAAATAGTGGTTGTTAATCCTAGCTTCATTTATAGAGTTGATGTGAGGGTGGAATTAACTACCTTCAGGGACTTTACTTTCTAAACCTTTAAGTCTTGTATGGACTTTGATACTGCTACTCTCCAAACTGAATATGAAAAATGTGACTGTGGCGTAATGGTAACCTATTTCTGCCTTTCTATCTGTAGTCTTCAAGCAGTGTTATTGAAAGGAACATCAGCAGCATTCATAGCCCAGTGAGAGCAGGTGGACCAGAAAGCAGCTTAAACCAGATTATTGCTGAATACAACCTGAACACCCGTCAGTTCTTCCATGAGGAAAATATGCTGTCCCAAGGTCATTACTGCCAAATCAATCAGATCTTGAAGGAGGCTCACTTCTACAGCTTACAGCAGCGAGGACAGCCTCCAACTTGGTGAAGTAGTAGTCCTTTGTTCCAACTTAAAACGTATTTATAAAAGCAATCACATACACATGAAAAAGGTCTTGAGGTTTCTGTCTATATTTTAATGACAGGCTTATGGGCCATTGTTTATTTGCAATTTCGCTGCACTAGTGCAATTTCAAAAGGGCTTTAATAAAATGTTTGTTTTATTCTTTTCAAGTTTGGTGTCAAATTCACATGAAAGTAATAATATGAGGAATCTTGTGCAATTGAATACATTCTGTCTCCAAGTCAGACATGTGTCCAAATCTGTCAGTGAGACTCTTCGTGACAAATGTCTTTTGAGAGTATGATTTTTTTTATTTTTTAAAATTCAGTAGCCCAGTAAAGTATACGTAGTTTTCATAATGAAAAATTGTGCTCTATATGTGTAATAAGAATTGTAATGCATTCTGCTGTCATGTATTAAAAAAAATAAAATCAATAAAAACTAATGAAAAATACCCCTAAGATGTAATTTAACATTACAAAAAACTTGACTCATCCTTGTGCTGAAATGGACTGACATGATGATCCTCATAAGTTAGATGTTGTACTGAAATTACTCTCTATGGGTAATGGCAAGAATTAAACCTGGTATAGACCATGAAAGTGAAAAGTTCTAATTGTCTCTATTCTTTCTAATTCCAGGGAGAGTGTTTCTAGGGCTTTAGTACACTCAGATACTCCCTGTGTCCTTAATCCTGCAGAACTTGTACCTCAGACTTGCTAGAAAAACTGGTCAAAGCTGTCATAGAGATCCCAGCACTTAATAATGTTTGGCTTAAACAAATTAGATTAATAGATCATGTGATCTCCTTTACAATTCCCCTCATTATAGCTAGCCTTCATATTGATGAAATATAAGCTATTTGAACTGCTATCTAATGGAACAAGAATTAAGAAACTGAGTGGGACAACTGTCCATTTTATGCTACAAGAGCCCTTTCATAGTGATTAGGGGACCAGTTGCCATCACTAAAATGGACACAAATAATGTGGCTTAGAAACAGTGCCCCAATGAGCTGAAGTGTCATTAAAAGAAACAGGCAGTATTCTTTATTTACAGAGGGATATGTCCCCATGTTTTGGTCATTTTAAAGAACAAACAAGAAGCTATCTTGGGACTGCAGTTGGTGGAGCCTAGAGAAACTGGAACAGCTAGGTCTGTGTGGGCCTGTCTGAGCTTAGCAAACCTGTGGAAAGTCAGAAACTGGGAGCGTTTCCCCCAGGGGAACACAGGTTAGAGAGGCATGGTGAGAGCTGGGCTTTCCCAGTTCTGTGAGTCCTACTGCTTGTGGGGACTGATGGTCCAGCTATAGTGGGTCTGAAGGTTGGAAGAAGATGTGAGGGCATTTTGCTCTCAGCTCACCCTACCAGCATATCTGGCACCCACTGAATTCCTGGGGCCCACTCACTAGGTCACTGCACCAACTTAGTCCCCTACTCCTTCCCCAGTCTGGTATCTACCAGTCCCTGGGATCTGCCAGAGCAGAAGCCAGTCTGGCACTCAACAGTTCCCTTCAGTGACCCAGTCCCCAGTCTCCCAACCCCCTCCCTGGCCCAGCCACAACCCATCCTTCTGCGACTAGGTCCACAGTGTAGACACTGGCCCATAGCTCTGTATTTCAGGCCTTTGCTTCACTGCCAGACCCACCCAGGCTAGCATACAGCTTTGAATCTGGCCCACAGATTCTGGCACAGAACAGCTGGGACCAGTGTCCGGGCCCCTGCAAGCTGCTTTAGAGCCAGACTGGCCCAGTCTTGTATACAGCCTCCCACTAGATCCCAGGATCTAGCACATGGCCCTGATCTACTTACACCCAGAGGTGGCCAGCTGCTTTTCCACCTGCCTGCAACCCAGCTTCCCCAGAAGGCCACATTGCCTCCAGGCCCGCACCCCAGACCTGCCCACACTAATCTCCCAAGAAGGGAAATTAGGAAGTCTTAAACCCCAATCTTCAACACAGTGAACAACACAATTAAAAGGACACACAACCTATGTCCCATACTCACAAGCTTAGATCATATATCAAGAAGAAATGAAATGAAAACCAAGTGGGCACAGTCAGTGAACACTTACAATCACTGACAATTTTGTCCACACTAGTGGATAATACTCCTTAATTTCTTAACATTTATTGTGTTGTCATTGTTGTTGCTGTGGCTTGTTTGTTGTGGCAGTAGTTCTCTTTTGTTTTTTGATTTTGGGTTTCCATATTGGATTTTTGTTTTATTTGAATGTGCACTGACTCAAGGATTCCCACACATATTCATATTTGTTTCTCTCTCCTCATTTCTAGCCTTGTTTTTCTTTTTTCTTTTTATTTTTCTTTCCTTCTTTTTTTGTTGTACTTTTTTTGGTTTTGTTTTGTTTCTGAAGGTGTTATTTCCCATTATTTGTATTTTGAGGGTTAGGGTTTATGATTAGCTTATTTTGATTTTGTTTTGTATCATCTTTATCACTACTCTATCTCTCTTGTCTCCTTCTCATTTCTCTGTTCCTGACACCAAAATTCCATTCTCCCTCTCCTCATTTATATTCTATTTTTTCCATCCTCTTTTTCTCTCTCTTTCTTTTTTTTTTTTTTTT
>NW_026006227.1:0-5187 GCF_001458135.2 Marmota marmota marmota
TTTTAAGGTTATTCCAAAGATTCCTGTACTCAGACAGTATTGGAGCCAGGAATGGATTTTATGGAGAATTCAAAAAAAAAAAAAAAACAGCTATTGGTTCCAACAATTCAGGACAGAAAATGATCAAGTGCACGCATAAATTTTGCTTTCACTCTAAGCATGTCTCTTGGTAATTGGGACTGACTCAAAAGACAAAGATGAAGAAATTATATATCTTAAGGATGCTGATTCATAGTGGGGTAGGGAGCATGGGAGAAATAGAAAAACTCTAGATAGGGCAGAGGGGTAGGAGGGGAAGATAGGGGGCATGGGGTTAGAAATGATAGTGGAATGTGATGGACATCATTATCCAAAGTACATGTATGAAGACACGACTTGGTGTGAATATACTTTGTATACAATCAGAGTTATGAAAAATTGTGCTCTACATGTGTAATATGAATAGTAATGAATTCTGCTGTCATATATAAAAAAATAATTAAAAAAAGAAATTATATATCTAAGATAAAGTTGCTACATTGGCAGGCAAGGTGTGAAAACTAATCAAAACAAAGAATGTAAAATGGAAAGAATCAAGCCCCCTCTGGGGGTGTCTTTGAAAAGCCAATGGGAAAGGGAAATAATGGAGGAACTTAATAAGTTAGCTAGGAAAAACGAGAAAATGGACAAAATGCTATTCAGCTGTTTTACGTTTATCTGCCTCAAATCAAAGTGAGACTGTTCCTGGTCCAGATCGGAAGCAGTAGGGACTGGAAGAATCAGAGCAACCTGCAGCTACAAATTTCTTTCCTCTATATCTAGTAGGCACCACAATGTAGAAGATATCCTTAGCAGTCACTCAGATGAGCAACCTAGCATTTTTGACACATTGATTATTAAGGACAGCTAATATTCTATGGTTTCATTGATTAAGATTTTTATTAATATTATTGTATTTCTCATTATTTTATTGGTGTGTTGCAGGGAAATATGTTCCTGATTGTGTCAGGAAAGTACAGTACTCCTGAGAAAAATTTTAGATAGCAAATATTGTGTTCAACCAGCCCTTTCATGAATATACTTGAAAAGCTGTCACATCAGATTGCCACATCAGATTCATTTTTTTAAAGCAGAAGTATTTATGGAGTTTACCCTGAAACACCAACACTGTTAGTTTTAGTGCATTTTAAAAGTTCTTCGAAACACAACAGTTTATTGATATTGGATAATTCTTTAAGCTTCAAAAAACATTGTCTTTTGGATTGCCTTATCTGAACTCCTTATTCATTGTCTTACATTTTTTTTCATAGATATGGAACAACTATCTTCACACAAGACAGAAAAAAGCAATTTGATGTTGTTTAAACCAGAGGATACAGGAAAAGGAAATGCACCATTTTTCCACATGGGTATGAACAAACACACATTAGCTGTTGTTCTAAATATTACATCTAAGCTAATTAGCTTAGAAAAGTCACTCTGATGGGCAAACAAGTATACCTTCCCCTGGAATATCATAAAAGTTGGAATTGCTAATTATAAGACAAATAAGGGACAGGAAATGTACTTATATTAAAATGGAATAAATGATTCTGATAGGATTCACTCAAGATATGTGATGCCACATTTTTAATTCAGTTTTGACATTGAACTATGCAGGGTCTTTGTTTCCTACTCTGACAACAGATCACTGTTTTTTCCAGCATTCTGCATCTTGACATTGGTATGTATACTAATGTCTTTGTATTATTGGCCATTGCAAAAATGATTTTTCCTTTGGAAAATTAACTGAAAATTTTGCAAAAACTATATTACTGATTTTGATTTCGTACATCTGATTCTTGTGGTTTTACTCAACACATATGTAATTTATTTTAGTCCTTTTCTGTAAAATGAATCCATTATTTGCTAGAGAACAGTCTTTCCAGAAATTTTGACTAAGAGTTGTAAATCAAGAATATGCTTGCACCTACCAATGAAGTGATTGCTCATATTTTTATGATGTTTTTATTGTTTATTTTCTTCTCACTGGTGGGCACTGAATGACATGCTTTTATATGCAAAGAAGTTGCTGTCTGAGCCTCTACTACAGACCTCTCTGATTCTCTAGTGGGTTTTGTATATCCAAGTTTCAGAAAATTTCTGACCAATTTTCTAAATGAGTTCCCTCAACATAGGAAGATATTGCAATAGGAGAAATTACATGGTAAAGGAAAGCAACATTCACAGTTGCTGCATTTTATTACACATTTTATTACACATCTCATTTGAAACCTTGAGTGAGTTACAGTCAGGAGCAGAATCTCACATTCCTGTGGACCATTCATTTAATTCAACTTCATTCAACACACGTCACTGAAAATTTTCTATCCTCTGTATTTCTGGAAACATTCCTTTCAATCAGGCCTGCATCAACAAACTCATGCAATGCTACATTCTCATCATTCATCTCCATTCATACAAATACCCCTCATGTTCGCCTGCTCATAGCATTGAGGTTAGTCCTGATATTTTTGTACATACTGCACATATTACCATCAGCCCTCTTTAGAACATGGATGTCCAAGCATCTTATCTTTCCTAGGAATCTTTCATAGTACAAATTCTGCCTCATTCTCTATGTTGATCCTACTCTATGTCTGCAATGTCCTCTGGCAGGTCTCCTTCCAATCACTATAATGGCAGGCAAACATGTTCCATTTAAACCCTATCTTATGTACAGCCTTTCATGCTCTCAGCATTTTCTGCCTCTGGATGATAACCTCACTTTTGAAGTTTCCATTCATTACTATCTCAAGAAAAGTTTTCATCCCTGGCACCTGTTATCTCCTCTAGATCTTACCACAAAATTAAATACATGTGGAAATAAATAAAATTGTTCAGAGCAACATGATGTAAAAGCAGTTCCTTCACATCCAGGAACTGATGGACTAAACAGAAGATGAATAATTTGATGGTTAAATGTTTATTATGGAGTTGGGAAGCTGAAAAATGTCTCAGGTAGCCCCCTGGAAAGCAAAACCAGATTATGTCAAGAATAACAGGCATAATCATGGAATTTTCAAAAGACAGAGATTCCTAATATAAAAAGAAAGAAGAAGAAATGAAAAGGAGAGTGAAAAAGAAGCAACATGGACTTCATTGTATCAAGATGTAAATGTGATCAGTTATATGGTACACCAATAATGAAGGACAATGGGATTTTAAAGCTTAATATTTGAACAAAGAGATAGTAAACCATGTGATGCTTCTTGTTCCAAGGAAATGCAAATTTTATTCTGTGAAATTTTCACCTTGAGTGAATCCACATGTGAGTTATTATAGGGATTATGCATGGTGACACCTAATGTCTCCCCAAATGGTGTTCTGGAGTATTGGGTTAGTAAAACTACTCCTAAGTTATGTCAGTATGTACTGGGTTCAGAGGAGCACATCTGGATTTGCAGGTACTTGAGAGGCAGAGGGAGGCCCTTGTCAGGTTACCAGCAATCCAGGGACTTCACAGACACCCTGTCTCCAAATATAAAGACATGGAATTTGAAGTAAGAGCTATAGTATTTGCCAAGAATACACATGTCCCTGTGTAGAATACACAGACCTACAAAAAAAAATCCAGCAATTTCAAACAGTAGGTATAGTCACCTAAAATTAAACTCAATTTAAAAGTATAATTGACAAAATAAAATTGTATGATTATTACTACTCTTCCTTTTAATGTTTTTCACATTAATTTATTAAGTAATTTAAGTAAATCTGTGCATTTTTTCAGCAGAGTCACATTTGGACATATCATCAGAGGCAAAACAGAAGAGGCCTGATGATACTGGACATAGCCAGCAAGAGGTATGCATGTGTATCAATTTAATGCCTGATTACTTCTCATTTTCTTGCTTCCAGAAGGGAAATCAGGCCAAATGAAATGACCCTGTAAAATACTGCTTAGGAATCCAAACACTGTAATTTAATATTTAAGTATAGAGAATTTAACTTGTCCTGAACATGAAAGTAACATTAGAAATCAAAGTGGATTACAGATAAACTTTATGATAGCAGCTACACTAATATTTTTGAATAATGTTTGCATTTTATTCTGTGTAACATCCTTAAGTGGTTATTGATAAATTGGAGACTTAGGAATAGCCAGTGGAAACTAGGAACATACATAATTGCAATGACCACTGAATCTATTCATATAAAATAATTTCATTCCCAAAGCCTTGACATTTAATTTCCCATTACCTGTTATCCATGCTGAGGTTAAAAGTATTGCATGTTAACAGAATCAGAACAATTCAAGATGGATACTTTTCTGTTAATGTACAAACAATAACTATTTTATATCTTTTCCTGCAAGAAATCAATGCACTTATTAAATATATTTATCTTATCTACTTTGTTGTTGTTAGACCTAGGACATTGGATGCAATTACTAGAAAATCATAAAATTTTGGACATGTCTTTTTGCCTCTGTTTCTCATGTTGTCTGTGTTAGTAGGTGGTGGATGTGCATGCATTTGAATGGACTTCTCTTACACTTCTTGTGTGGGTATTTGTAGTGTGCAGGTTGCCTTTTAGAATGTGTCCTGACCACAATTTATATCTGAGTACCGTGTGAGAAAATTAGCATGTTATTCATGCAATTTTCATTCTCCAGAATTTCTGTTAGAGGAGATAATAAACTCCAACAATGATCAGAGATTAAAGCAAACCATTTATCAACTGTATATAAAATAGATATTTCAAATGATCTCTATAACAGCACAAAATTAAGAAAAGGAGAAGGAAATAACAATATTTGTCTGGCCACAAAAGATGCCTTGTTTATAATACAATTATTAGGACAAATTTAAAAAAAAGAAGAAGAGTGAAAGTGGTGGGACTAAAGATAGGCAGAAGAAGAGATAAGGAGGAAATGCAATAAAATGGTAAAAGAAAGGATTTTAAATAAGAGTAAAAAAAGATCTCTCAATAGTGACCAGGGAGCGGGTGGGGGTGGCAGGGGTGAGGAAGAGGGAATGGAGTAAAACTCTCATAAAAAATTAGACAGAATGTGGGCTGGGGATGTGGCTCAAGCGGTAGCGCGCTCGCCGGGCATGCGTGCGGCCTGGTTCGATCCTCAGCACCACATACAAAGATGTTGGCCCGCCGAAAATTAAAAATAAATATTAGAAATTCATTCTCTCTCTCTCTCTCTCTCTCTCTCTCTCT
>NW_026006228.1:0-5186 GCF_001458135.2 Marmota marmota marmota
TATATATATATATATATATATATATATATATATATATATATATATATATAGAGAGAGAGAGAGAGAGAGAGAGAGAGAGAGAACTTACTTGCCTTCTTTTGACTCTCTTCCAAACACAATAGTATTTTGTCTCCCATGGTAAGTTCTACATGCTAGCCATTGCTTATTTTCATTTAGGTGGTTTTCATTTACCTCTACATCTCTAAACTGGAAGAAAATATCTTACCCATTCTAACCTGGAAAATGTATTTTTCAATGAATCATTTAAATTTATTTCTCATAAAAATCAAACACATTAGAAATGATGAAAATAAATTGATATCATTCAGAAATGTTTATGAGATTAGTGCAGGATAAGTAAAGTTATTTATAATGTGTAGATTTATACAAATTGACAGAAAATTTATGTCAACATTAATTATTCACTTACTTAACCATTATTTTATTTATATGGAAAGGAGTTTCATTTTAATATGTATTTCACTCATATTGCTTAAAATATATAATTCTAAAATTTGTTTTGTAGAAATAAGTTTTTAAGTAGCATAATGAGTTTTTAAATTTGTATTTTATTTAAAATGAAGAAACATTTTACTTCTTTATATTAAAAAGTTCTCCCTCACTGGGTCCCAAAGTACTTTTAATTTAGATACTTGTCTCATTATTTTCTATCTTAATATTCATATCAGTCTCTTTGACATTGGAAAGTGTTCTGAGGCTTAGAATATGAATGGAAATATCACTTGAGGAAGTTGATGGACCACAAATCAGAAACCCCATGATGGAGAAACTGTCATCTGTACAGGGAAACTAAGGGAAGGAGCACACTGGAGGAGAAATTCAGATTCAGGTCACGGCAAGAGGGCATGACTTACAGAACAAACCTGAGCTATTTTGGTACTATGTCAGGCTTATGGCAAAATGTAATAGTGAAGCTAGAAATCATTCCTTAGATATGTTGCTTGAGATTCAAGATGTTTAGGCTTCCAGTTGTCTGTGAAATTGGTCCCATCACCAGTTTCCAAAATGATCCTAAGTTCTGCTACTTCATCATATTTTTTTAATCTGAATTTGTTTATGCTCTCCTTACAACTGTCTTGTAACAGCAATTCAGGGAGGTTACCTTTGCTAATAAAGGTAACTTTATTGCTGACTCTTCTCTTGGGCTTGCATATGCACAATGCATAAAATCAGGATAGAGCTTGGCATCTACCTTCATTCCATCTGCCTATTTTGTTACCTTTTACTTGGGTCAGATTCCTGCTCAGCTCTGCACATAAGCATTCTGATACAAGTCTTAATAGCATTAGTTTAATTAATCCAAGACACAAAGATAAGAGTAACTAAGGGATTTTCAAGATTTGCAGGGACAATCAACTGCCAGCTTTTACAACCTCCTACTGTAGACTCCCTGGAGTAATATTTAAAAATCATTGCTTGAATCCACAGTCACCTTGGATTCTGGGAACACCAAATTCCTGTAGAAAGATGACTCCATGATGCGATCACCCACCATTTGGGAGCAGTTACCCTGTGAACTGAACTGAGGCTTCCCCCACCCTAAACAGGAGCAATCATTTCATGGGAAACAGATTGTTCCCTCAGATAATGAGGACTTTTCCAGAGACACTTTGCAGAAACAAAACTGAAATAATGATCAATTAGACAAGTTTGGCCAAGACTTCTTAATTATGCATACCTCTAGCCTCCTTACCCAATTCTTCCTCAAAAGTACTGCAGAAGACAGAGATGAGATTCTTGATCTCATTTGCCTTCCCAATATGGCCATATTGATAAAAGCACATACCCTACCTTTCACCATTTCTTTTTCTGTTTCTTCCTTTCTTTTTTTTTTTGGATGAGTGACCATACCTGATTTGTTGGGTCACACCTCTGGACTGGGAATCTGGTAACAGTGTGAGTTGATTTGAGATGCCTGATTTTGGAATTATGTCCTTATTCCAGTTTGCTAAACCATTCTTTTAAACATTTAAACTGTTCATAATTTTTAAATGTTAAAAAATAATATTTCTCAAAATTCACATTTAGGAAATGGTATTCTTTATATTCATTACAGAATAATATAGCACCTTTACATTAACATGAATTTGCACTTCTAGAAAATAACTCTTGCTTCTTATATAGGAAAGGAAATAAAACCTTTTTTTTCCTAAAGACTTCAGAGTGTTAATTTGATTTTAAATAAACAGCTGCTTTTCCAAAATTAACAAGCTTTTCTGAAGTATAGTCAAAATAAGATGATTAAGAAACTTTGGGGGATTCAGACTTCATGACTGAGTTCATTAAACAGCCAAAGGCCTTGTCAGAAAACATTGATAGTAGGCAAAAAATGTGTCTTCTAATGTGAATCTGCTTTATTCTGAGATGTGCAGATTTTCTCAAGGGCTCATTTAAGAGTACAGTCAGCTGACTAAATGAAAGTGAAGTTCAGGAACAAAGAAATAGAGTTTTTATAATAAATAATAACTCATTAGTTTTTCCCAAATTATTGTCATTTTCCATATGATTTGATTGATACCTATTTATATATAAAAATATTTTGTTATCACACAGGGTGATCATAAAAGAGGATCACCAAAACAATCACAGAGGATATACATAGGATTCCACCTATGGTTTCATGTCCTCCTATTTCTTTGGAAAACTGTGTTGCAATAAAATTCCTGCCTTATTGCTTTTGGAGTGTTTGGGAACTTTTCTGGACCTTTCCTCTTGGTAGTGCATGACTGCAAAATAGCTATTTTTTTTTAATTGTTCAGGGTTGCTTGGGTAAATTATTGTGTTATTGTCAATGGAAAGAGGATAATGGGGGGGGGGTTGTTTGAGAGTCAAGCAAATGGTCTTTATATAGGCTGCTGGTATCAGTACCACTGATGTTGGTGATCAAGCCTCATTCAGTTTGTATGGCTTTAAAAAAAATGACCATTTTGGACATTCCCATGTCCTTTCTTTCTGGAGAACTTGCTTAATTTTAAATTGGGTTGTTTAATACTTTATTATTGATTTATAGTAATTCAGGCTACATTATGGATATAAACACCTCATCAGTTATATGTGTAGTAAATAGCTTCACTCCTCTTTATTTTGCTTTGTCATGCTCATGTTTCTGTCTTTAATTTAAAATAAGTTGTTGAGGCTGGCTTTGAACTTGTGATCTTCCTGCCTCAGTCTTCTGAGTTTCTGGGATTACAGGCGTGCACCACTGCATCCAACAAACTGCTCCCTTTGATACAGTCTAACTATCAATGTTCTGTGAGTGTTTACAACTTTCTATATATTATTTAAGAATTTTTTCCACTCTAAATTTATGAAGATAATGAATGATCTGGAATATCTAATGGCTTATCTTCCACATTTAGAAGTACAAGAAGATAAAGAGTTTATATGAATGGTGTGAAGTAGGTGTAAATTTTTATATTTTGTTATATGCCTTCTTCATTGACCCAACACCATTTACAGTGAGGTGATCTTTCCTCAGCACTATGCAATATTACCTTTGTATTTAAAAAAGTGTGTCTCTATCAGAACTCGAAATTCTGATTGATTGTCTCCTTGCCCCTCATTAAAAAGCTATAATACTTTACTAGTGTTATTTTATAATGATCATGTCTAGAAAGTTTGTATTCTTCTTTGTTCACTTTTAAGTCTCTTTATTCTTATTGGTCATTTGAATTTTCATATACCTTTTAGAATTAATTTGTCAATTTACTCAGATTAGAAAAAAAATACTTTTGTGATATTTTGATTGGGTTTTTAGATTAATGTATAAAATTGTATATTTTAATCATTCAATGTTCTCCAATTGAAGAAAAATTTTAAGCCTCCATTATTTAAAATTTTCTTCATTCAACAATATAGGTTCTTATGTATGTTTTCGTATTCATACATATTTAACATCTTTAATTTTATTCTAAATATTTTATTTCTTTTTTGATTGCTTAACTCCATTTTTTATCAATAAAGTGGATTTTCACATTGCAAATTGTTTTGATTTTTACATATTGATATTAAATCCACACACATTGCTCAATTTACTTATTAATTCTGACAAGTTATTTACTGACTCTTGATATTGGTACATGAAAAATGATATCATCTGTGAATAATAAAAGCTGTTTAATTTTTGTATTGAATGTGAATAGTGATAATTGATTATCTCTTCTCATTTCTGATCTTAGAAAGAATTTAACATTTCAGGTTAAGCATAAGATTATAGATTTTCCATTCTAAATATGTATTTTCTAAAAATTTCAAAGAATTTGTATCCCAAATGAATGTTGAGTACACTATGCCCCTCCTCTTTGGAGGATACTTCCCCAGACTTCCAGTGCATTCCTGATTCTGCAGATAGTACTGAATAATATATACACTATTTTTCCCCATCTACATACAAAATTGTAGTACTTTATCCATTTCAGTTAAGCATTTATTGTGCACTGTGACTATGACTTTAAGGTACAACAGAAAACTATCACAAATTTCTTTATCCCTCTTCACAATGTCATGGATAGAAGATTTGTTTTTACTGTAGATATTAGCAACCTCAGCATACAAATTTTTCTTTCCCATTAAGTTGAGAACTTTGATCTATTCACTTAAAAAAAAACAAACTTCCAGCTTCTCTTTGACATATTCAAATTGCCAGTGTCACTGCTCTTCTCATTTGTGGCTATTATAAAGTTAAAAAAAAAATGTTGAGAACACACACCGAGCCCGGATCCACTGAATTCAAGCTCCCGTTCGCCTGCTTCTCGCAGACAAACTGCTGTGACTCAGCACTAAACGATCCCGCTGAAACAACTGGTCGGCCCTTCTGAATCTACGGAGGTTAATGCCAACTGAGCCTTCATAGGCAGTGGCCACAGGATTGAAACGGGGCTTGGGAGAGCCAGTCAGGACCCACCCGTTGCATTGGTCACCCGGCAAAGGGAACGAACTGTCGCCATTTGCATGGGATACCACCATGGCAGAGAACTGACGTCACCAGAATGCAGTAGAGGAGATAACTCCATTGAAACCGGCAGCAACAGTGACTTCTTCCCTTCCCTTCTAATACCTTTCCTCCCAAGCATCAAATAAATTTATAGGAGTAAACAGTAACTCGGCAGTCAAACAGAACAAGAAGTAACATGAGCAGCATGAAAAAGCAAGGAAGAAAAGGAGTA
>NW_026006229.1:0-5182 GCF_001458135.2 Marmota marmota marmota
GGCTTCTTCCAGAGCATTTCCGTGTACATGACCTTGCTGGATTGGCGTTCGCAGGCTTTTAGCCCCTGCATGGGCTTTTGACTTTAGTGCTGCCTAATGGTTTAATCTGAAATCTTCCTAGGCCCCATAGTGATAGTGACATAACTGCCCCTTATTCGTTCTTCCTACTGTCTCTTCTTACTGCCTCCTATCACTACATAACCTTGTCCCTGACACAATAAAATTGAGATTGTGGCACCTTCTTGGTTGATTCATCTCACGACTCAGTGTGATTGTGGGCCAGGTTGTGTGGTGGGCCAGGTTGAGATACTTACCCTCTCCCTCAGCCCAGGAGACACTAGCTGGTCTAGTGCACTTCACTACCTCTGCCAGAGTGTGGTTCCGACAGCTGATGCCTCTGAGACGACAGGCTGATCCTGCCTGCCTCCCATGTACCCTTTGTCACAGGGAGCGACATTAATGTGAGACCAAATAAAATCCAGTGATAGACATTAATAGAATATCTCAAATAAGTATTTAATAAAAAGGCTAGCAAATTCAGGGTCTTTAATGAAACTTTAATAAAATTTATGAGACAAGGAAACTGAAAGCACAATATTTTCTTAGGAACTCTTCTGTTTGGCTTTATCTTGTTTACAATATAGAAGCTTTTTCTAAGAATGCAGGGAGTATGAAATCTTCTAAGGCTATCTTGCTGTTTTCTCCATTAAACCCCTTGTCTTAAAAAAAATCTTGAATCTATATTAATCTTTGTAATTTTCTGACTACCTATATAACATATTTTTCTCGAGAATGCAGTGAGGTCGCTGTTTCCAAGATCTCTTCAGTTCTGAAATATAAGAAGTCTGTTTCCAGGCTTTGAAACCCAAAGGCTCACCTAGACACAATGGGGTGAGCACAACATATAAAAATTTCTCCTGACAAATCTGAACTCTGCTTTTCCCAACCATGTGAAGTCTATTGGAAGAAGATTCCAAGTAATTTGGCAAGTCGAAGCAAAATATATACTTTGATATTCTTCTCAGGACTAAGCCATGTGATGTTGCAGGAAGGCAGATTTTAGTGCTGAATTTCTGATTGTATCCCCCCAAAAGTTGTTCCATGCATATCATGCAAAAATGTAACCTCCAAAAAATGAATAAATAAAAAAGAGAGAAAATTGGACTTAAGAAGGGTGGATAATATTTGCATATTCATGCATTTTTACCACACATCATACCTTCTTACATCTTCCTTGCTCTGATGTGAAGCATGCGCTTTCATTTTGGCTTAATATGTTATCACTTAATAGTAATTCAGTAAATTTACTTAGAACAAGAAATTCACCTAATGACTCATGTTTTAGGGATGCTTTCAAAACAAGTAAGTGTGCATTTTGTACCACAGAGTATTCCCAGAGTTCTTTAGAATTGTTGCAACTGATGCTGGAAGCTTTGAAATAAAGCAGAAGGCAGATGCTTTCTGTGGTTTGTGACCCTTCCCAAAGTATGTAAGATTGATAGACATTGAATGCAAATAAACAACTATGCACCATTGAATTTTTTCCTGTCACTAAAATGCTAGTAGAGCTCAAGGAATTGTGAGTCCCTTTGTCTACAGTACAGGAAAAATAAGAAATTTAAAGACTTGAGTTACATACAATTTCTGATAACGTACCTTAGTACTTAGAAGGTTCTCAGCTAAAAAACACAAAAAGAGAAATGTCATCATTTTCCATAGCATTTGGAAACTTTCCATAGGTTTAAAACTTTACTATCAGAGCTCATCAGTTCTCAGACATTTATGTGTTTTGAATACTTAGCCAATCTGAGATTGGGATTCATCTTCCAGTTGTTGTTTCAGTGACTTTGTTCATGCCTAACAACTGATGGCATCTTAATTTTGGTAAAATAATGTAAATATTAAGGTGAAATTTAGAAATAAGAAAGGAAAAGCTGATATGTGTGTAGCTACTGGGTGTTTTGTCTTCCTTTTTTTATTTTTGTAAAGTAAAACAAAAGATAACCCAAAAGTTTCTAGCTTAAGTTAGTTAAAATCAAAGAGGAGAAAAAAGAAGATAATATAGCTAATACTTCACTGCCATCTATAATTTCTAAAACAACTAAGAACATTTTTATTAAAATTAACTTTATAGACATTTATATTAAATTATATAGTCAATATTAAATAATTCAATCTATATTATGTTAAATTTACTTTGTTAAATTGTATTAATTTAAATAAAATTTAATGAATTTTTAAATATAAATCATACTATAATTTAATATAAGTTAATAAACAATATCAATTAATAAAATAAATTTAAATCAAACCATAGTATTAATAAAATAAATTTAAATAATACTAATAATAAATTAAATTTAAATTAGATTAATTTATAATAAATGATAATATAATTTATATTTAAAAATATATTAAATTTTGTTTAAATTAATTTTAATAAAAATGTTCTGAGTGGTTTTAGAAACTACAGGTGTCAGAGAAGTATGTGCTATGCAATCTGCTTTTTCTCTTCTCTGATTTCACCTACTTAAGATAGAAACTTTTGATTCATCTTTTACCTTAATTTATCAAAAGGTTTTAACTAGTCCTATTTTAAAGCTTTTCATCTTTCAAAAACTGTTGTTAGCTTATTTCTCTCCCCAACTTCTTTTGATCTAATGTTTTATAAAATGTGTTTATAAGAATTATTGTAGAGCCCCCAATAGTATGTAGATAAACAGTCCAGATATTTAATGATACATTCTTACTAATTAACTTTTCCATTGGCAATGGATCATGTGATCCCACTTCGGGGTTGACTCCTAAAAATACTCTTCCTTCTGGACATATTTAACATCTGGAAAACTGAATTAATGTGAAGTGACTTTTATATAGAAATGGAAATAAGCAAAATGGATAGGGGTCATAGAATTTGGATTAAAAGCATCTTAGAATTTATCCACTAAGCTTCATGTTTAGGTCCTCCCCATTGGAATTTTCGCTTGGTAGTTGTACAATATTATCTTGGATAAACTAAATATTCTCAAATTTTTGCAACATTATATTTGGTTTTCATGTACTCTAAATCTGAGACCTCCTTCTTATGGGTTGGATTTTTCTTGTTTCCTGTTATTTACATGTATCATTTTTTATCTTAGTGCCATTAAATTTAACAAATATTATTATTTTAAAAAAAGAGGTTGGAACTAATGGTTCAAGAATGCTGCTCTGTACAATTGCTCACAAAAGTACATCAGGATTGATGACTGGTGATGATTAACTGCTACATTGGAACAAAATTTTATAAACAAAAAAGTGCTATAACAAACAAAACAAATTTTTAAAAAAGAACTATAGCAAAAAAACATAACAACAACCCCAAAAATAAAATAAAATACCTAGTATCTATAAACCTGCATATACCAGCTTTATTGCTTTCTCTTTTTCTCTACAAATACATGAGTATTTTTTCAAAAGGCCATGCTGTAAAACATCAAAAAGTGTTATGGCTTTAAAATGCTAAATATTTAGAAGATCCTGGAGTACAACTGTGGCACTATTGTCCGGGGACACTGGCAATGGTGTAAAGGTGGGCATGAAATCTGCAATGGGTTTAAAAAGAGGATGCCCAGGTCCACCAAGTCCAACACCAGCTAGGTTACTAAGATGCAGAGCTGCCGAATGGTGAACCAAGAGAGGATTTCCGTTGGTGCTTCTGTCAGCTCTTAATTCGGCTCCATCTTTAACAATTCCTGGTACATTTACACCTTGCTCTCTCTTTCCTGGTGAGTCTAGACAATCCATGGCTTGGGCAGAAAGTTTTGGTGGTGGGACAGAGAGATGAGACTCCGTTTCCAGAAATTTGACAAAGAGTTCTGAAAAAGAACTATTAAGCACACGTTGTTGATTTGGTCTCAAAGGAATGTTGGGGACACTTTTTGAAGCCCCTCCAAGCCAACTACTCATCCACTTACTGACACCACCATAATCTTTATTCAACAGCTGCTCCATTTCGTCCTCTGGAATGTCCAGGATGCTCCCCATCAACTGCAATACTTCACGACGTTTGCCTTTTGGTGTCTGGAAATGACCAATAAAAAGGTTTCTCATGAAGACTTTGTGCACTTTTCCTTCTGTACTGTTGACCAAAGTGGACAATTTCTGTTGTGCATGATCCAACATTTCTTTTCGGAGCTTGTTTTGTTTTTTTCAGATCTTGGATCTATTCTTCCTTGAGATCGAAGTCTTCTCTCAGTCTGGAAGCAGAATCCAACATAGCATTTGCTTCATCCAAATGTTGCTGCAATGATGATACTTCTCCTTCTAGCTTTTCAGCCTTGTTCTTCCATTCAGCTATCGACTGTTTTTCTTTGGCTAATTCAGCAGAATGCATAGCTTCCTCTTCTTCTTGGAAGTGCTCTAGAACCCTTTGCAGGTTACTTGATGACAGGGCATACTGCCTTACTCGTTCCTGGGAGAGCGAAAGCTGCAGTGCATTCTCATCCCTCTGTTGAGAGACCAGACTCAACTGTTCCTGCAGAGACTCTATCTGCACACTGGCTTGGTGACTTGCTTTAGAAGATGCAACTAGCTTTTCCTCCAAGAGTGTGACTTTCTGTCTCAGTTTAATCTCCTTGTCTTCTGCAGCCAAAATTTCCTGAGTGTAACACTCTTCTGATTCCAAGAGATGGCTGCGTAGCCTTTCTGGCTCCCGGTTTAGGCGTAATTCTTGGTCCCGTAAGTGTTGAACCTCTTTTTTTCTTAGGATTTTTACTTTGGTCTCTTGAAAAATATCAGAATTCAGTGTTTGAGCATCTCCTCTTTCTCCAGGCAACTGGGCTTTTAGTTCTTCAATAGTTTTCTGCAAGTTCTTAATTTCCTCCTCTTTTTCTAAAATTAAGTGGATATGCGCAGCATTCATCTGCTCATATTTGTACTTCAATTCATCCATTTCCTCCTTCTGCTCCTGTAAAGACTGAAGTAGTTGCATTTTACGCTTGTTTTGATTTTCAATTGTATTCAGATGGTCTTTAATTTCATCTTCCAGATGATTTTTGACTATATTCAGTTGAGATACCTCCAATTCTGGTTCTGTGATAGCATCAAGAGCTTTAGGCTTAGCCACTGGTACAGCTTGATTGTGCAGTTCCCTAAGTGTTTCCAATTCTACTTGCAGATAGTTGTTTTCTGCTTTCATGTA
>NW_026006230.1:0-5181 GCF_001458135.2 Marmota marmota marmota
AGAATGCATTCTGTTTCAACCCCAACTGGTCAGACAGCAGCTGGTGTATTGCAGTTCAGTTCTGCTGTTAACCTCCTGGAGTCAGTGAGGACCCCATTGGGAAAGGACACAGTCCTCCACAGCACCTCCCTCATCTTAGTGAAATTCAGAGGTCTTTAGGTCACTCACACTTCTGACTAACTGCTACAAGTTTGAAAGTTCCCACTACCCCACTTTTTTCCAGAAGACTCACAGAATTCAAGAAAGCACTTTTTAATGAAAATTTCTCTAAAAACAATGCACACTAGGAGCAGCCAAAGGAAGAGACACAAGGTCCCAGCTGAGGCTGGAAGGGCTCAGGAAATGGAGCATCTGTGCCTTCCCTAGTAGAATTGGTGATGTCACCTTCCCAGCACACCAGTGTGTTCACCAACCAGCAAATACCTCTGTGTTTTGGTGTCCAGACCTTTTTGTTTTGGGGACAGAGTCTTGTTAAATTGTTGAGGCTGGCTTTGAACTTGAGATCCTCTTGCCTCAGCTACCCAAGTTGCTGGGATTACAGGCATGCACCACTGCATCTGGTATATGTCCAGAGTTTTTATTAGGATTTCATTATGTAGGCATAGTTGATTAAATCATTGGTCAAGTGAACTCAAGCTTCAGCCCTCTTCCCTCGCCTGAGGCCAGGTTCAACTGACATTGTGTTGCCCAAAATACTAGTGCTCTAATCATGTGGGTTGGTGTCTCTGGTGAATAGCCCCATCCTGAAGTTATCTAGGGGCCCCAAATAAGTCTCCTCATTATCATAAATCCTGGGGGGGGGGTGTCTCATGAATAACAAAGACACTTCTATTGCTTGGGAAATTCCAAGGATTTTAGAAGCTCTGTGTCAGGAACTCAGGACAAATAGCAGAGAAATTCTTTACTGTACAACAGCAAGAGAATTCAGGTAACATGGAAATATGCTTTTACATGAGCTCTATGTCTCGTACAGGGGGCTCTGATTTGTTTTGCAAACTAGAGCTGAGTGATATTTTTAAAACCCATTTCCAGTCCTGTGTCCCTGCTTGCAATCCTTCCGTGGCCTCCCACTGATCTTAGAACAGAGTAAAACCCCTAACCAGGTCTCCCAGGTCTTTCCTGGCCAGGCTCCTCTTCTTGCATCTAGCCTCATCTGACACATCTCTCTCCCCTTGCTCTCAGGAGTTGCCTTTCAGCTTCTTTCTTTCTTCCTTCTTCCTTTTTTTGGATGGGGTCTCCTGTGTTCCTCACACTGATCTCCAACTCCTGGGCTCAAGTGATCCTCCCACCTCAGCCTCTGAGCAGCTGGGACTACAGGCACCATGCCCAGACTCCTTTTACTTTCTGGAAAGGGCCTGCTCTTTTGGCTTCTGTCCTTGTTACTCTGTGCTTGGATCAGGTGCTTCCCAATCTCTTGGATTTGTGGCTTTGTCACACCACGGCTCCTTTCCTCCCAGTACTCTCTGAGGTGTTCCTATTAGCTGCAAGTATATGGAGAGCTGTTTGTGTTGATGGTTGTATCTCTGCCCTCAACACCTATGAGGGCGAGGGCACTCAATGTACCTTTGTTGAAGGACTTCAACTGGTTTCCAATTTCTCCCCAAGGGAATTGGCAAAAGCCCTCATCCAGGTAAGGCTGGGAAAATAGTGTTTGCTCTGGCTGGATTTCCCTTGCATTTGGTTCTCCAAGTTTTGCTTGTGCCTGTTCTTCACGTCTTTCATTAATCTTGTCCTGTGCCAGTGTGTACAGAGCTCTGTCTGACGTCAGAGCCTTTGCTCATGTACTTGCACAAAGCTTGCTTTTCCGGAATTTTGTCAGCTGGATTCCTGAGGACACTAATGTGTTGTACAAATGCCTGCTGACATTTTTTTTAATCTGGGTTGGCTCTGGCTTTCTGTAGTGGGGTGATTCTGTGTTGCTATTCTGTTTTGAGCCCTCTCGAAAAGCTGGCTTCTTTGTGTCATGTCCTAGCCTTCTCTGTCTAGGCTGTTCATTATTTTCATTCTGTGATATTTCCTGCATAACCCATCAGGCCTCTCCTGGGCTGTAGCCACCTCAGGGTTGTCTCTGTTGGATGGTTACTCACTGTTGGATAATTGGTCTGGTGAGTAATCATTCTGTGAAAGGAAATAGACACAGAGAAACTAAGTAAATTTTACCCAAGAACATATAGTTAGTTAGTGAAATAACTGGAATTCAAATCCAAAACTCCATACTTCATATCTAACTCTTCCTACTCTCTTGGATTCGGTCACATTTGTGAGCAAAAGAATAAAAAATTTTGTTGACTGTTTTCCTGCCTATGAACATGTCTATATGTATAGCAAACTACTTGTCTTATTAGTGTCACTTTATTTGATTTTTGGACTGCAGAAACTGGAAGAAACAACTGACAGCAGTAAGCTAGACTTTTCTTAACTTTCCCCTTCAGAAGTTCTGAACAAAGAGAGCAAGGAATCTAGAGCACTCAAAAGTTCCAATTAAAGGGAACTGGACTGCATATCCAGATGTTCAAATTCCTATTAATCTTTCAAAGTTTTTCCTTCAGTGCCTATTTTGTAAAAAGTGATTGGTACATTTATCCATATTAGGCACTGATATGTTCACACTGTCAATTTTTATTAAAATAGATGAGAAAAGGCCTCAGTATTCCCACCTGAGATTAGGTGTTCTAAAAATATCTTATGAATGGCTTGTTCATGGACATCACAAAGATTCCATAAAAGATGAAATAGTAAGTATAAGCCAAGGGAGATATATTTTAGGGTTTTATGAGATTAAAAAAAAAAAGAAAGGATACAGAAGAATTTGTAGTTCTCAGTAGACCTGATGGATGCCTGAGTTTTTCCCTTGATCATATTTTTTTTTCAGCAGTCCAAATGTTGAAGAAAATGGAGATGATTAACCCCAAACAGATCATCTATGAAGAGAAAGAATGGTCATCTGCCAAGAGGACCTGTCCTGCTAAAGCTTCTGCAGTCCTCCAAGGGTCAAAGACATTTTTTGTCTTCATGTCCAGTTTCTCCTGTGTTGTAAGTCTCAGGTCTTCCTGCCAGAGACACAGATTTCCTTAGTCCACACTTTGCACAAAGCCACCACACCACGTTTTGTGATTTAGCCCTTCAAAATAGACATCAGACCTGAGGGAACCACACTGACACATGGAGTCTGAATTCTGGGGCACAGAATAAATAGCCCTGTACATCACAGGGCACCACCTTCTCTGTGCGTGTTTCTGAATCTTACTTTTTTTTTATACTAGGAATTGAACCCAGGGACATCTCCTGGGATGTTACTGAGCTACTGAGCTACCCTTCCAACCCTTTTTGTTTTTTATTTTGAGACAGAGTCTCACTTAAGTTGCTGAGGCTATCTTTGAACTTGTGATCCTCCTGCCTCAGCCTCCTGAGTAGGTGGGATTACAGATGTGTGCCACCACCCAGCTTCTAAGTCTTCATGTATTGTTTTCTCAATCTTTTCATGTTGTGGATGGAGGTAGACAATAAGGAAGTTTAGCTCTTTGTCCCTTTTTGTCTGTTAGCTTCTGTCCTGGGGTTTTTTCTCTTTGCTCTTCCAGAGCCCTTTCTATACATCCATCACAGGCCAGTGAGGTCGGCCTGAACAGACATCAATAGACTCATGCTTTCTGGCTTCTGGTTGGGTTTGGCTAAAGGAAATCATCAGTGGGAGATGGGAGCAAGGTGCAAAGTGGGGTGGAGGTATTGGTGGTATTAGTAGGGACTTATTAGTATTGCTCAGTTCCTTCCAGTTTAAGATGGGTGTCTGAACTGGGTGCCAGGGTGTGTAATTCCAACTACTAGGAAAGAGGAAGCAGGAGAATCGCAAGTTCAAGGCCTGCTTGGGCAATTTAGTGGTACTTGTCTGAAAATAAGATTTAAAAAAGGCTGGGATGTAGCTCACTGATAGAGTGCTTGCCTAGTGTGTGTGAGGCCCAGGGGTTCAATTTCTAGTACCAGAAAAACCAAGCAAGCAAGCAAGCAATGGGTGGTGTGTATCCCACTCCTAATGTGTAGCCTTTTCCTTATAGCTGCTCTCTTTGAAAGCCCAGATATTTCTTCCCTGAGATCCTTCAGCCCTAGAGAGGGCAACCAAGGGACTGTACTCTCTGTTGTTGATTTCTTAACTCCTGCCCACATCTTTGCAAAGGTTCCTTTATTAAAATCTCCTCAACTAACTTAGTTTGCTTGTTATTAGTTTCTTGCTGGGACTGATTGATAGTATTTTTTATGTTTCTTTCTGTCCCCCCCCCCCTTCCTGTCGTTTATATCCTTGTTTGCTTGTTTGGTATTGGGAATTAAAATCAGGGCACTTGACCACTGAGCCACATCCCCAGCCCTGTTTTGTATTTTATTTAGACAGAGAGTTTCACTGAGTTGTTTAGCACCTCGCCATTGCTGAGGCTGGCTTTGAACTCTCCATCCTCCAGTCTTAGCCTCCTGAGCCTCTGGGATTACAGGCATGTACCACCATGCCCGGCCTTGTTTTTAATTTTGAAACAAAGTCTTACTAAGTTGCTGAAGCTGGCATTCAACTTGTGATCCTCCTGTCTCAGTCTCCTGAGTTTCTGGGATTACAGGTGTGTGCCACACCATGCCTGGTTATCCATGTTTTTATCAAAGTAAAATTGTATTTACTTACCATATTTTGGGATGGTGATGAGCTTCAATTAGTGAAAAACTTAAATTATTTGAAAAATGTTGAAAGCAAGGTATTGTTGTGGCTGGGAGTATAAAATGGCATAACCACTGGAAAACAATTTGACAGTTTATTAAAGAGTAAAATACATAGACAGGTGGGGTGTGGTGGTGCACACCTATAATCCTACCTATTTGGGAGACTGAGGCAGGAGGATCACAAGTTCAAGGCTAGCCTTGGCAACTTAGTGAGACTATGTCTCAAAATAAAAAATAAAAAGGGCTGAGGAAAAGCACCCTAATGTTTGATCCCCAGTAACTAACACACACACATGCACACACACACAGGTAAAATCCACTTCTATCATATGATTTAGCCATTCCATTTGTAGGTATTTACTCAAGAGAAAGCCTATAAGGATTTTTACATGAAGATTCATAGGACCCTTGGATTCAACCCCTAATACCTAAGACAAACAAACAAACAAACAAACAAAACAAAACAAAAACAAAAAAAAAAAAAAA
>NW_026006231.1:0-1695 GCF_001458135.2 Marmota marmota marmota
TAACCCTAATCCTAACCCTAATCGTAAAACTAACCCTAACCAAAACTTTATACTAACACTAATTCTAACCATTACCCTAAACCTAACCGTAAACCTTCATTTGACCTTTGCCCTAACACTAACACTAACTTTAATCCTAACCCTAATCCTAAGCCTAACTGTAACATAAACCTCAACCATAACCAAAACCTGAAACTTAACCTAACCCTATATTAACCCTAACCTAACACTCACCCTAATCCTAAACATAACCATATCACTAATCCTATACCTAATTCTAACCGAAACACTAACCCTACCCTAACCTTAACCCTAATGGTAACACTAACCCTAACCTTAACCCTATTCCTATCATGAACCCTAAATTTTGCCCTAACCCTAACACTAACCATAAACCTAACCCTAACATGAACTTTAACCCTATCCGTAATAAAAATCGTAACACCAAACCTAACTCTAACCCAAACATTAACCGTATCATTAACCCTAACCTTAACACTAAACCGAAAACTAATGCTAATTCTAATCTTAATTCTAACACGAATTCTAATCCTAAACCTAAAAATAACTATAACACTAAGCCTAAATTTGATTCTAACCCACACCATCACCCTACCACTAAGGCTAACACTAACCCTAACACTAACAATAACCCTAACCCTAAATCTCACCCTAACCCTAATCCTAAACCAAACAGTAACCCTAACACTAATCCTACCACTAACACTAAAGCTATCTATAACCCTAAACCAAATACTAATGCTAAACCTAACGCTAACCCTAACACCAACTATAACCTAACCCTAACCCTAAACTTAAATGTTACACTAACCCTAAGCTTAACACTAACAAAAACCCTAACCGTAAACCTAACCTTAACATCACCCTAACCCTTACTCTAACCTAAACCTAACCCGAACCCTATCCCGAAAATTAATACTAAATGTAACCATAACCATAACCGTAATGCTAATTGTAACCCTAACACAAACCTAACACTTATCCTAACACTGAACCTAACCCTAAACCTAACCATAACCATAACCCTAACCCTGACATAAACACTAACCTAAACCCTAACCCTAGCCTAACCCTAACAATAACGCTTACCTAGCCCTAAACACAATCCTAACCCTAACACTAACAACAACTCTACCCATAACTTTAACACGAACCCTAACCTAACCCTAACCCTAGCATTAAGACTAACACTAAACCTAAACATACCACTAAGCCTAACCCTCATCCAAACACTAACCATAAACCTTACACTAACCCTAAACCTAAACCTATCCCTAATCTTAACATAAACCCTAACATTAAACCTAACCCTAGTGTAAAAATAAACACTTACACAAACCCTAAACCTAACCCTAACCCTCACCCAAACACTAACCCTAACTCTAACACTAAACCTAAACCTAACCCTAATTCTAAAATAAACACTAATCCTAACCCTAACCCTAATACTAATCCTAAACCTAATTTTAAACCTAAACCTCACACTAACCCTAAGCCTAAACCTAACACTAATCCTAACCCTAAATCTAATACTCACCATAATCCAAGGAATAACCCTAATCCAAACAATAACACTAACACAAACCCTAACCCTAACCCTAACACTAATCCTAACCCTAACCCAAACCCTAAACATAAACCTAAATCTAACCCTAACCCTAACCCTAAACCTAA
>NW_026006231.1:3421-5176 GCF_001458135.2 Marmota marmota marmota
AAACCATAACCATAACTCTAACATAACCCTAACGCTAAATTTATCTAACCCTAACAGTAACCCTAACCTAACACTAACCCTGACACTAACCCTAACCCTAAACTTAACACAAACCCATACACTAACCATACCACTACATCTAACCCCAACTCTAAACCTAACACTAACTCTAAACCTAACCTTAATCCTAACACTAACACTAACACTACCTAAACCTAACACTAACACTAACTCTAACTCTAAACCTAACAGAAACCCTATCCTAAACCATAACCCTGACCCTAACCTAACCCTAACTCTCACACTTACCTAAACCTAATCATAACGTTAACCCTAACCCTAAACCTAACACTAAAAATAACCCAACCCTAATCCTACCCCTAACCTTAACCTGAAACTAAACCCTAACCCTAACACTAAAGATAATCCTAAACTCAACCCTAACCCTAATCCTAACACTACCACTAGCCCTAACCCTAACACTAACCATAACATTAATGTTAAACCTACACCTAATTCTAATCTAAACCTAACCCTAACCCTAACCCAGACACTAACCCTAAAGCTATACCAACCATAACTCTAACACTAACACTAACACTAAACCTCATACTAACCCTAACAATAAACTTAAACCTAACCCTAACCCTAATACTATAACTAAATTTAACCCTAAACCTAACACACATCCTAACTTTAAAACTAACCATAACCATAACCCTAATCCTGACCCTAAACCTAATACTAATCCTAAACCTAACCTTAACAACAACACTTACCGTAACAGAAACCCTAACACAAAACCTCACCCTGACACTGACCGTATCCCTATCTCGAACTCTAAATATAACAGTAACACTAACTCTAACCCTAACACTAACCCTAAACCTATCTATAAACCTAACATTATACTTAACTCTAAACCTAACCCTAACCCTAACACTAACACTAAATCTAACCCTAATCCTAAACCTTACCCTTAGATGAACCATAACTCTAACCCTAACCCTAACAAAAACACTAAACCTAACCCTAACCCTAATACTAACACTAACCCTAAACCTAACCCTACCGCTAACAATAAACCTAAACCTAACCCTAAACCTAACACTAAACCTAACCCTATCCTAAACAAGAAACATAAACCTAACACTAACACTAACACTAACCCTAACCCTACCCCTAACACTAAACCTAAACCTAACACTAAACCTAACACTAACCCTAACCTTATCCCAAACATGATACCTAACCCTAACACTAACATTGACGCTAACTCTAACCCTAAACCTAACCCTAGAACTAACCCTAACCCTAACTCTAAACATAACACTATCACTAACCCTAACACTAACCCTACACCTAACATTAACCCGAACCCTAACCCAAACATGAAACCTAACCATAACCCTAACACTACAACACTAACCTTAACCCTAACCCTAACACTATCCGTAACACTAATCCTAACCTTAAGGCTAACACTAACCTAAACCTGTACCAAAACCTAACACTAACCCTAACCCTAAACCTAATCCAAAAACTAACCCTAACAGTAACCCTAACCCAAACCCTAACATCATTCCTAACAGTAAACATCAACCTAACACTAACATTAAACCTAAACCTAAACCTATCACTTATCCTAAACCTAACCTTAACCCTAATGTAACACTAAAACCTACCCTATCCCTAACTCTAAAATTAATTATAATTATAACTATAACCATAACCATAACCCTTACTGTAAGCCAG
>NW_026006232.1:0-5176 GCF_001458135.2 Marmota marmota marmota
ACCATGCTGTGTCTATGCACACAGGCAGTCAGCTTTGGAAGATGTATGCAGCTCCCTGGGTAGGTTTGCAGCTAACTTTACAAGATGGGTCAGAACTTGCACCTGGCTCTCATGGGAACCAATGAACTATATCGTTTTCAGGTCCTAATTTTGCTCTGGCTACATGAAGTTTAAATGGGGTAGAAATAAGAAATAGTATAAGAAATAGCACTAAAGAAAAAAAAAAAAAACAAGATCATGGCATTTGCAGGGAAATGGATGGCATTAGAGCAGATTATGCTAAGTGAAATTAGCCAGTCCCTAAAAACCAAATGCTGAATGTCTTCTCTGATATAAGGAGGATGACTCAAAATGTGATAGGGAGGAAGTGCATGAGAAAAAGATTACCACTAAATAGGAAAGAATGGTAGGAGGGAAAAGGAGGGAGAAGGGGACTTGCACAGAAGATGGAAGGAGACCCTCATCGGTATACAAAATATATTGAATTCTTGAGTTTAATCTTAAACAGTTCTACAGAATGAATGTTATGAGACAGACTTTTATCTTTACTAACCTTCATGTTGGGATACCCATTCCATGTTTTTCACAGGACCCTAAATACATACACTATGTTCATTATAGAGCAAATGAGTACCCCAAGAAACTGAAGAAGCCATGATGCTGAAGACCTGTGACATAATGGGTAATACTGAGATAGATCTAGAACATAACTCTTACCCTTTGGGGGCTACCTGCTTCCTGATCAGGATGCTTCTCCACTATCTTGAGCCTCTGTTAAATTTTCTTCACATTGAAAATAATACATCAAATGAGATGGACAACTGAACAGTATACATGGTCTTATCATTTTATTCTTATCATCTTTAATTCTTTACCCATGTGAATTACTTCCTGTCATAAAATGGGAAGTTTAGAGTTCACTTTTGCTGAACCTTACTTATTGGTTGAACAAATATTTGCTCTGCCTCAGAAACATACCTGGCTTGTATAACTTGAATATAGTTGGTATGAGAGGCTATTTCTATTATTGAACAGCACTTTTCCCATAATTATTATAAAAGCACTATTTAAATGACTATGAGATAATTTTGATATTTAATATAGATGATAATTGGTTTTATTCTGCAAGGACATATCATTCTTGCTACATTTGATTCATTCTATCTATGACCTAGTAAGTTCTGAGTACTTCATCGATGAATAATAGCATGTTAAACTTTTTGAAAAACTAGTGGTTTAATTAAATTTACAACATAGGATATACATTTATGTTTTCTCTTAAAAATGGGGAAAAGGCTTCTTTTCTACAAATTATCTGGTAGAAACATTTTGTGACAATGCCAGGTTTTGTTTTTGTTTTCCTGTGAGTTTTATTTTCTACAATGAGAGAAGTGAACCCATGGTTTTAGAAAGCCTGCTATATGTTGGTATGCATGGGATTTCATTTAATCCATCAAGTAAACAATTTTATAAATTGGTTTATAGATTGAGAAACTGATATGAAGAGATTTTTAAAATTCTATTAAAAAAAAAAAACACTACAGAGTTCATAAGGAGTCTTTAGGACAACTTTATTTCACCTGCTGCTTCCACTAGTAACTGTGAACAAGTCCATGCTTTTATTTTCTGCCCAAGTTCAGATAATGTAGTATTTATATAGCTCAAAAAGTTAAAATAGCACAAAACCATGCTATAAAAACAACTATTTTATGATGTAGGAAACAGAATTTTTCAGATTTGGAATGATACATTCTCTATAGGATGAAAAATAGGTTGTTGGTTCTAAAATTAATTTTAATATAATTTTATGTTTCAATTTCAAGATCAAGTTATAAATCTATTAATTTTTTTTTCAATAGCCTTTTTGTTCCTCTCACACTTCGTCTTTCAATTTGCTCACAGCACAATTCTTAATAGACAACATAAATAACAAACAATACACAGAAGATGATGAAATGGATCTAGGCAGCAACTCTGGATGCCCAGCAGTAAAAGAACAGCTGACCTGAGAAATGGGTGACAAAATAAAACACATTAAAACTCAATATTGAACAGCTTGAGACCTGGGGGGACTTGGAATTTGGTAAGCAGAGCAAAAAATTAAGGATAGAATCCCTTGACCCCAAGCCAGGACAAGGATGGAATCAGGTCAGAGAGGGTAATAGAAAAAGAGGGAGAAGAAAAGCCCATAAGCTTACATGCTTAACTGCATCTGGGAAGAAAAGCAGGCCAAGTTAAAAGAGGACCGGAACACCTTAGACAAAGCTCTGCTGGGGAGCGCAGCCATTTTGTAGAGTCCACAGCTAGCCAGGCTCCCTGGAAGAAATTCAACCAATACATCCTCTTCCCACTTACACATAGCAACAAATCAAACCAGAGGGAACGCTTCTGAAATGGGTTGTCTCAGTAATCCATCTAGAGGGAGCCGGTAGAGGGATAACTGGTACTGAATGATATAGGAAGCCCTCCTCCTGGCCTTGAACCAGGGAAGTGGGTGGAGTCAACCTGAGAGCAAATCACTCCTGGGGAGTGCTAACAGTTTCTGCAAGAACTCAGATGAACAACATACTCCTGTGGGAGTGACACCTAAAACCCCAGTAGGCTGAACCAGACAGCTTGGAGCCCTCTGTGCCACAGACCACCCACCCAGAGCCCCCATTCACAGGCCCTTGGTTTCAGACAATCACCATGTGCTTAAATAAGTCCACTACCATGAAGACCCAAGAGTGGGGAGCAGCTGCTCTGTGACTCACAATTGCCAGCTGTACTAGCTCAGATGAAAGTGTGTACCCTCTGCTATACCCAGGATCAACACCATTTTTGGAAAAGATACTAGACTTTATTAACTGCGATTACTCCAGAGCAAAGCCATATACTAATGAACTTTAGGGTAAAAAAGGCTTTGTAGTTCCTCTAAGTATAAAATTTTAGTAATGTTCTTGAATAGACTGAGAAATTAGTATTAAGGGTAGTGAAGTTTCTATTACACTCTAGAGGGATTAAAGGGAGAGAAAAGAAAAAAAATGGCATAAAAAGAAAAGAGGAAAAAATACAGTCTAAAGTTAAAAAAAAAGAAAAAATAGGGGCATACACAGGATAAAAACCACAGGTCACATTTAAAAGTAAGGCAATTAGACTTTCTCTGATTTCTTAGCTCAGACCGTAAAAGCCAGAAGGACTTGGAATAATATATAAAAATCCTGAATAACAGATGCCAATCAAGATTACTATATCCAGAGAAACTATTTTTAACAATTGAAGATGAAATAAATACTTTTCATGATAAGCAGAAACTAAAGGAATTCATAACCACTAAACCAGCACTATAAAACATACTCAATAAAATATTTCACAGACAGGAAATAAAAAACTAAATGTTGGAGTCAGAATATAGATGAATCTCAGTAGAATAATAATAAATTTAAGGAGAATCAAGTTTGAGTTGAGCATTAAAAATTAATTAAAATGGCAAGATATAAAAATCATCTCTATAATAACACTGAATATAAATAATCTGAACATAAATATAAACTTCCAATAAAAACACATTGGTTGGCAGAATGGACTAAAAATCAAGGCACAACCACATGTGTTTACAAGAAACTCATCTTACAGGCAAAGACATCCACAGGTTGCAGGTGAAATGATGGAAAAAAATGTATATCATTTGCACAAAAGCAGCAGAGATAGCTAATCTCATATCAGGCAAAGTAGACTTTAAGCCAAAATAAATCAGAAGAGGTGAAGAATCAAATAGACCACAGTACAATAATGCTGGGTAATTTCAACACATCTCTTTCAAAAAAAAGTGCTGTTAATCAAATATAGCTAAAAGATGTCTGTAGAATATTTTGTTCATCAAAAGTAAATTTACTTTCTTCTCAGGGCACATGGAACCTTCTCTAAAATAGACTATATTTTAGGACACAAAGAAAAGTCTTTTTAAATACAAAAGACACTTAACCATATTGTCCTATTCGTGGCTATGCTTTATCCCAACAAAAGCATACAGAGCAAAACCAGCAAAAGGAAAAGGAGCATAAAGCTAAGTCTGAAAAAAAAAAATAGGAGCATGCTTCAAAAAAAAAAATCCACTCTCTTACTACTCAGTCAAATTAGTATTGGAAAATCTATCCAGAACAATCAAAAATGATAGTAAAATTAAAAGGATATAAATAGGAAATGAAGTCAAATCTCTGTTTGCTGATGATATGACCTAAAACATTCTAGTAGAATTCTAGAACTGATAAACAAATTTTTTAAAATAACAAGATATAGGATAAGCATACAAAAATCAATAGCTTTCCTAAACTCCAACAGTGACTTTGTGACTTTGCTGAAAAAGAAATTAGGAAAACTATACCATTCGCAATAACCTTAAAAGAAGTAACTTGGAATAAGTCTAACACAGAATGTGAGAGAATACTCTAAGAAAAAAAAAAAAAACTATTGAACATTGAAGAAAGAAATTGAAGAAAACCTTAGAAAATGGAAAGACCTCCCATGTTCTTGGATGGACAGAATTAATATTGTTAAAATGGCCATTTTTCCAAAAGTGTTATGCAGATTCAATGCAATCCCTATCAAAATACTAATGGCATTCTTTACTGAACTAGAAAAAAAAAGTCCTGAAATTAATTTGGAAGAATAAAAGACCCCCAAATAGCCAAAGCAATTCATAGCAAAAAGAGCAAATCACAATCATGAATAGAGAATTTACAGAATGGGCGAAAATATTTGACAGCTACTCCTCCAACAGGGAGGGTAGAATCCAGTATGTAAAGAACTCAAAAAAACTAACACTAAAAAAATCAAATAATCTAATCAATAAATGAGCAAAAAGAACTGCACAGATATTTCTCAAAAGGAGAAATACTAATGCCCCAAAATATATTACCAAAATCCCTAGCATAATGGAAAGTGAAAATTAAAACTACATTGTGATTTCTTCTCACTTCAGTTAGCACAGCAACTACCAAGAATACACATAATAGCAAATGCTGGTAAGAATATGTGAGGAAAGGCACACTCATACATTGTTGTTGGGACTGCAAATTAGTACACCCACTTCGGAAAGCATTATGATATTCCACAAAAGACTAGGAATGGAGTCACCATATGACCCCATTGTCTCACTCTTAGGTATTTGTCAAAAAAAAAAAAAAAAAAAAAAAAA
>NW_026006233.1:0-5175 GCF_001458135.2 Marmota marmota marmota
ATATATATATATATATATATATATATATATATATATATAGTTTGTTAACTAAAGAAATATATAAGGGAAGGTATCAATGACGTAATTCAACATATTAATACATTCAACAGATGGGAAAAATCAAAATTTATTAAACATCCATAATTAAACAGAGCCATTTTTTTCTTAAACTGAGTAACTATTATCTTCATAAAACAAATATCATTATTCTTTATGAAAGTAAAATTCTGTTTTCCTTCAATATCTGAAGCCACTTTATGATGCTTTACTCATTGTTTTATATCACAGTTTCTTAGATATTCGGAGCTACACAGAAAAGAAAGAGTAATTTCAGATTTTAAAAGAAACAGAAAATGCTTTGATGTAAAGGCAATATTAATCACATATGTGGAGATTTTACAACACACATTTTTAAAACTTTCAGAATTACGTTAGAAAATTTCAGAAAAAAATTAATTGTATTTTTATATGCTGCCAATTAAAGATTAGAAGTTAACATTAAAACTAAAAATATATCAACAATAGAATTAAATATGATATTTTAATAAACCTAGTAAACAATGTGTACTGCATGTACACTGAACACTACAAATCATTGGTGAGAAAAAATAAAGCTCTATATTTAGAATTATATATTAATTATAGATTCAAAATTCAATATTGAACCATATCATTCCTTCACAAAATGATATAAAGATTCAAAGCAATCTCAATAAATATCCAGGTATTCTTTTTAGTAGAAATTTTGCCAAATTTTAAAAAAATTTACATTGAAATAATCTGTTACAATGGAAATAGCTGAGACTGTTCCTCAGTTTTAGAGGACTAATCTGGCATGCAAGAGGCATTGAATTTAATACCCAGCACCAATAATGATAATAATAATAATAAGTTTTATTATTATTATTAATTATTATTATAAGCATGCACCATGAAACCCGGCTTCATTTTATTCTAATAATGAATAATAATAATGATTAATAATAATCATTATTATTATCATTTAAATGGTCACAAAGGCAAATTTAAAAGACTTACACTACTTGATTTCAAGATTTATGTACTGTATATTAACAAAGATAATGTCACAGACAATATAAACAAAGAGCTTAATGAACAGAAAAAACTCACACTTAGATGGTTAAATTATTACTAACAAATGTGCAAGGGCAATTCTATAAGAAAAGGGTGAACATTTCAACAAAGGATACAGAAACAACAACAACAAAATATTTACAAAATGAATAAAATTACCTTCAAGTCACAGTCCTAAATCCAATAGAAAAAAAAACATAAAATGTTTAGGAGGACTATAAGAGATTGTATAAACATTTATGTTAGGATTAGTCAGGGTAAATAAACGTATGCAACATACCTCAGTAACATTAGTTTTTATGGAAAGGCAAAAACTCAATGAATCACCACATCAAACCTATTTGAATGCTTAAAATAACCTGCCACATCAAATATTTGCAACGATGTGGAGCAAACAAAATTCTCATACAACTGAGGGAATACAAAATGGGAAGGCAACTTTGAAGTTTTGCAGTTTCTTTAAAATTAAATGTACACATTTACACTTTCACACCTTCTATTTGATATAGTTGTTCCAAGAATGATTATTTCTCCAAAAGAAATGAACATATTTATCTATAAAAATATTTTACCCAAGCTTGGTAGCTTTATTGGTTATAGCCACATCCAGGGTACAAACAACATATGTATCAATGACATATTTTAAGTGGTATAATTATATATTGCTATTTATCTACTCAAAGAAATAATCTTGTTATGCCTGCAACATGTACAAAACTCAAAATACTTGGCTAATTGAAAGAAGCCAGTATAACAATAATAAAGAGAACATACTACAAAATTCCATTTGTAAAGAATTCAAATTATGAAAACTCGAATGAGAGAAAGAAAATCAAGGATTTTTTCTAGGATGGGTGGGTGCAAGGATACCTTAGAAAGTAGAAATTTTGGGTGCTGAGATATATGCTTATTATCATAATTATGAAGATCATGGCTTAAGGCTGAATGCACATATACAAACTTACTAAATCACTGATTTTAAAGATCTTCAGTGTGTTGAATGTCAATTATACTTCCATAAATCTGTTTTATAAAAGGAGTTTCAAAAATACAGGGCAATATTTCTATGCTCAAAAGCAAGTTGAACTGTATGGTATAGGTATAAAGTATTTCCTTCAGCATTAAAAGTTTCATTATACATTGAAGCTCTTGATAGATATTGTTTCCATTAAAAACCTAGAAAATCTTAATTTGAAGCTTACGATTAGCATCTTCAATTTTTCTGTATTTTTCTAGGTTTCTGGTATCTGTACTTACTTCACAACACCAAAGCCACAATAACACTTATACCCTGCTTAAAACTCCTTTTCTACTCTGTTTTCTCTCTTCTGTTTTGAATTTCACATTTCTTCATTATAATTATTCAATTTCAAAAAACTCCATTCTCTTGCTATTCTTTCATTAGTCCAAGAAATTATAAATGCTTATTAAATCTAGCACTTTCTCCAAATATACACGTGAGACTCTCAAAGAAATTAGAAATGCATACACAAAACTACAGATGCATATTTTGTAACTTAACCCTAGGGTAAAATGGAGATCTATCATTCATTCACACACAAGTATACACATACACACACACACACACACACACACATCTGGATAGATAGATAGATAGATAGATAGATAGATAGATAGATAGATAGATATAGAGATAGAGATATATAGATATATCTTTTGCTGACTTCTGAAATATTAATTACCATTTTATTATTTTGGGGGGTGGGTGGGGTTTAACCAGGGATTGAACTCATGGGCACTCGACCACTGAGCCACATCCCCAGTCCTATTTAGAGATAGGGTCTCACTGAGTTGCTTAGTGCCTCACTTTTGCTGAGACTGGCTTTGAACTTGCGATCCTCCTGTCTCAGCCTTCCTAGCCCCTGGGATTATAGGCATGCACCATGACACCCGGCTTCATTTTATTCTTATATAACATGAAGAATCAAAGCCAAAGCACTGAGGATGAGTTTTAAGAAAACAATTGTCATATACTATATGTAAATGTGTAATATGCTTTCTTCCTAGGCTACATTTGATCACAGTTTTCTTAACAAAAAGTTTAAAAAGTTATCTTGAGAAAGAGATATAATATTGCCAATGTGCAAGTTAATTTTCATGTGTAATTTGAGGCATCAATCTGTTTGATAACTGCTTTGTCCTCTCTCTTTTTCTCCATCAAAAATCTGTGTCTCATTTACAGAGCTTCAAAAAGACTAAATTGATTTAGACAGGATACCAGAGGTTTCTCAATTTTGAAAATGCAATTCAAATCCTATTACTTTTGTGGCAGACTATTAAAATGCTATGATACAACAAATCCTAGTAATTGCTTAAGTTTGTCAGATCATGTTTTATCAGAATTCTATAAAATCCACTCTAAATAAAACATGACTTGATTTTTGTAGTCTTTATTAGTTATTTTAAGACTCTGACAATGAGTCATTTTTTTGTTTTCACCCATTATTTTATTATTTTGCACAGTACTTAATTTCAGTGCCCCAGTACATTAAAAAAATTTCTACCTTTATAATTCCGACTGCCCTTGACATAGTTTCACATAATGCTGCTGTGATTTGCTATTAGCAACAGATAACTTAATCACTTACAATTATACTTGATGTAATATGAGCCTTTTTTTGTAAGGTTCTTGAAGTGTGTGATATGACACCATTTGGCTAAGTTAAGTACCCTAAGGTAACATTAATTATATGATTTACACCTGCAGAGCAAAGACTCTTAGATGAAGCTTAGAGTAAGAGTTATATATCTGCTATTTACTCATGTCTTTGAATGTTCGAAGAACAGAGGGAAAGAATGAGAATACAATAAGGAGAAAATATAAAGGTTTTAGCTGAGGGTCATCTTGTACCATAAAGAAAAGAGAGTTTGCCCATATTTTTTACTTTAATATGAATTACTCCGAAATTACTCTGATTTTATTATTTTAAGACAGACTCATAATGAATATGAATATTTAGCATTATATAACCTTGCTATCTTCCAAGCACTTAGCTAATTAATCTTTAAAACACCCTTGTGAGATGGATAGGTATTATTATACCTATTTGAAACATAAAGAAGCTGATTCACACAGAGAGGTTAGGCATTACAGAATCTATTTAGCTGACAATGAAATGACAATATGGGGATGAGAAATACCAATAGAAGATGATCATACTTACATTACTTAGTAGGTACCATGGTCCAGTCAACCTCTTATCCTATACTGAAAAGGCAAGAATGGTACTGAAAATAGGCAATGACAAATAGCTCTTAGAGTAGTAAGAAAAAGAGAGCGGCTTAATAGTAATAGTAGAGTAAGTTAGATGCTAAGGAGAACCCTAAATTCAGAAGCTTATTTTTTCTCAACTTCCCTCTCTTGTCCTGATGGAATTTGGCATAATTTTTTCAGGAACTAAAAAATTAGGGGATATATATTTTCCCATTCTCGAGACATTCCCATGATCTCAGCCTGTCACAGGCACTGTCATGTTTTTATTTTCTTGATTTCATTATTCATTTTTCAAACCCGTGTGCTTTAAACTATTCTTGCTCCAATTCCATTCGTTCTGTTTGAATAACAGAATTTCTGAAAATCATAATGTATTTAGAGCTCATTATAATTTGATTGCCATTTTAATTTTATTCTTCAATCCCCCCAAAAAAATGTATTAATTAAAGAAAAATGAGGGCTGGGGTTACAGCTCAGTGGTAGAGTACCTGCTAGCACCAGTGAGGCACTGGGTTTGACTGTCAGCACCAAATATAAATAAATAAAATAAAAGTCCATCATCAACTAAAAAATGTATTTTAAAAAAAGAAAAAGGAAAAAGAAAAATGAGGAGCTAGGTGCAGTAGCACATACCTATAAACCCAGTGGCTTGGGAGGCTGAGTCTGGAGAACCAGGAGTTCAAAACCAGCCTCAGCAAAAAGCAACTCATGGAGACCCTGTCTCAAAATAGAATATAAGAAAGGGCTGAGGATGTACTTCAGTGATTAAGCACCCCTCAGTTCAATCCCTGGTACAAAACAACAATAAATGGGATGGGGAGTAGTCCTTAAAGAATATAACACCA
>NW_026006234.1:0-5174 GCF_001458135.2 Marmota marmota marmota
ATACACAATATCACTCACTTTGTCTTCCTCCATCCCATTAACTACATTGTTCTCTTCAAAAGTGAGAAAACTTAGGATTCACTCATCCTTGAAATCTTCTTTTCTCTTTATCAACATATCTAAATCATCACAAAATCCATCTGCTTTTCCCATCTTTTATATATCTAGAATCCGTCCATTTTCTCTATTTCACCACTATTATCCTTGTTCATGCTTATATCACCTCTTCCCATGTATTACTCAATAGCTTCCTATTGCATCCAATTTGGCCTTCTGTATCTCCAACATTCACCTGAGCCAAAGATATATTTTGAAGTTAAATTTCTCAATTTGAGATAATTATAGATATACACGTAGCTTTTAGAAATAACACAGAGAAATACAATATATATTTTATCCAGTTACCCCAATGGTATGATCTTATATACTATAGCATAGGATCAAAGTCAGGATATTGTTATTGGTACAGTCAAAATACAGGAGATATCCATCTATATAAATATCCCTTTTATTGCTATTTTATAGCCATATCCACTTCTCTCCTGCCTTCTTTCCCACGTCAGCCTAAACTGTTTTACGTCTCAATAATTTTAACTGGCTGAGAATATTATATGAAAACATACAAAGTTATGTAAACTTTTGGGACTGGCTTAATTCATTCAGCATAATTCTTTAGATATTTATCCAAAATATAAGTATGAAAAAAATTTGTTATTCCAGATTTGGGCTATTATGAATAAAGCATCTGCAAACATTAATTGTACAAGTGTTTGTGTTCACATGAGATTTCATTTCTGAGATAAAAGACCCAAGAATGCAATTGATGGGTCATGTGGTAGTTATATTCAGTTTTTAAAGAAATTAACAAATTGTTTTCCAGGGTGGCAGTACCATCTTTTGTTTCCCATCAGCAATGTATTAGTTATCATTTATTTACATCTCCATTAGCATTTGATGTCACTATTTTTTGTTTCAGCCATTATGATAAGATTATAAGTACTTCACTGTGGGTTTTTCTTTGCATTTTTCTGGTAATAATGATCTTTTCATGTTCTTATTCTCCATCTGTATAACTTTGGTAAAATGCTTGTTACTGACTTTTGTTCATTTTCTAATTGGAGAAATCAGAATTTTTTTTGTTTAGTTTTATGTGTTTTTTATATATATTCTAGATCCTTGTTCTTTATCACTTATGTTGTTTCCAAATATTTTCTTCCACATTGTGGCTTCACTTTCATCCTCTTCACAGAGGTTTTAATTTTAATAAAGTCTAATTTACCAAATGTCCTTTTTATGGATTGTGTTTTTGATGTCAAGTTTAAAAAAAATTCCCTAGCCTTAAAAGCCAATGATTTTCTATTTTTTTGTAAAAGTTATATAGTTCTACATTTAAATCCATGATCTATTTTTGAGTTTATTTTTATGTAAGAGGTGAAGTTTTGGGGATTGGCTTAATTCATTCTGCATAATTCTTTAAACATATATGTTTTATATACATATATATATAAATATTTATGTTTAATTATTTCACCACCATTTGTTGAACAACTTTACTTCCTCCAATGAATTTGTTTTGGATATGTCTTTATGGATCTATTTCTAGGTTTCTATTCTGTCCCATGGATGTGTATTTATCTTTCCATTAATACCATGAATTCTTCATTACTATAGACTTATCATTACTCTTAAAATAAGGAAGCCTGGTATCTTCTATTTTCATTCTTTTAAAAAATTATTTGGGCTATTCTAGTTCATCTGACTTTCCTTATGTATTCTCTGTATCTACAAATACTCTTGCTTGGATTTCATAGGTATTATATTTAACTTGTATAGAGATTTGGAGAGAATTTACATAATTATATGTTGAGTCTTCCTATCCATGAACATAATATGTTTAATTCTAATAAGTTTTTTGTCGATTCATTGAGAGTTTTAGTTAATAATGCCATCTGGAAATACAGCTTAATTGCTTCCTTTCAAAACTGCAGTTTCCCTTTCTTGCCTTATTTTGCTAAATAGAATTTTCAGTTCTATTTTAAGAGTGGTGAGAGAGGACATTTTGACTTGTTCCTGATTTTAGTGGGAAAACACTAAATCCTTCACCATTCAGTATAATTCGGCAGGCTTTTGTGTAGGTGCTATTTATATGATTGCAGTGTGATTGTTTTCAGGCTGTTAATATTATTATTCTAATTATTATTATTATTATTATTATTATTATTATTATTATTTGATTGACTTTCAAATATTGAGCCAGCCTTGTGTCCTTGGAATAAACTTCACTATGGAATGATGCATTTTTAAATTTATTGCTGAGTTCAATTCGATAATACTGTGTGAAATATTTATGTATCTGCCATTCATCTATATTTATTAGGAGTATTGTTCTATAGATTTTATTTGTTTTGTACTTTGAATTTGATATCAGAGTGATGCTACCTTCAAAGAATTAATGGATAATGTCTGGTTCCTATTCTATTTTCTGAAAGAAATTGTATTTAATTGGTGTTAATTCTCCTTCAAACATTTGATAAAATTGTTCAATGCAATAATTTGAAACAAAAGATTATTTTTGTGAAGTTTTCAATTATAAATTAAACTTTCTGAATAACTACATGCCTATTAAAGTTATCTATTCTGTTTTGGGTGATCTGTGGTATTTTGTTCTTTTTTGAGAAACTGGTTCACTTCATCTAAGTTGTCAAATTTATGTGTGTAGAGTTTTTCATAATATTCTTTTCTTGTCCATTTTACAACTTCCAGGTATCTAGTGATACCTTTATTTCATTATTGATATTGGTATTTTTTCATTTATTAGTTTTGTTATAAATTCTTCAATTTCATTGATCTTTTTATAAAAGCAGATATTTGTTTCATTGATCTTCTCTTTTGTTTTTTCTGTTTTCAATTTCATTGGTTTTTGTTCTCACCTTTATTATTTTCTTTCCTTCTGATTACTTTTGTACAGATTTTGCTCTTCTTTTTTGTAAGTTCTTGAACTGAGGTTTAGTTTATTTATTTGAGACTATTTCTCTTTTTTAATGGAAACATTCAATGGTACAAATTTTCCTCTCAGTGCTTTAGATGTGAACCACTCATGTTGATATATTTTCATTTCTCAATTAAATATATATATATATATAAATTTCCTTTTGTGATTTACTCTATGTTCCACAGATTTTTTAGACTCTGTATGATTTCCATCCATTTTAAATTGCTTGAAAAGAATGTGCATTCTACTATTTTTGGAAGGAGAGTTCTAAGAAACAAATAAAATATTAGGGCATGAAACTAAACCTCAAGAAATTACTTATAAGAATGGAAATGAGAATCTGTTCTCTAACACAGGTGAATCAAACATAGAAAAGCATTAAGGAAACTATAAGAAGAAAATCTCCAAACATATGGAAATTAAACAACAATTTTCTAAATAATAAAGATGAAAATAATGAAAGGAAGAGATGGTACAAGTAGATACTTCCATATTGAGTTAGAGTACCAGGTTCCCCCTTAGACTGGGTTTATACTTGAATAGGAATGACACTTTATTATTGCTGGGCCTGGGGTGTGTAGTGATGGCTTCCCCCTGTAGTGATGGCTTCCCACTAAGTCTCTGTTGATACCATTATAGTTAAGAGAGATAATAGTGTCTCCTTAATATTCCCCACCTGGTTCCCGCTGACACTTTGGGCAGGGGGGTGGCCTTGGTACCTGTGGGCAGTGGTGAAAGTTCCAACCCTGTAGTAGGCCACTTCTAACCTGAATCAGCATGAGGGGTGAGGGGATGATTCATTATGGCTGGACAAACACATGTCTATGCTCTCCATGTGGTCTCCACTGACTTGGGGCAACAGATAATTACTACCTGCCAGGGGACTAGGGTTTGGGGTATCTCAACACAACCTAGCAAGGGTGGAAATCTAGACTTTCCACTTACTTGGTCTTTGCTGGTGGATGTAAAACTGGAGACTCAAGTTTGTGCTTAGTTGGAGTAGAGCAATTATTGTACAACATTTTTCTGTTTTTCTATAATTCACCTTTCCTTGTTTTCCTTGCTGGGGAAAACAGCTTTTCTTGGGACACATTCATCTGTACCTGGCAGAATTTTCAGGTGCTGGCTCCTCCAGCATCTAGTCTAGGATATATAAAGCAAATAAAACACCACTTTAACACTGTGGTGTTTCCTGGATCCTGAGTGTCCCTACTTGTCTGCCTTTGTCTTTATGGTTTTGGAATTTTAATATGTTTGTTTTTTTTGTAAATAATATTCAACATTTTTAGTTGTAATTAGTGGACAAAATAGGGAAATGTCTACATTCAATCTTCTTGGAGGTAGAAGTCAAAATGAATATTTTTAAGCCACATATATGATTATGTCATATCCTGCTTAAATTTGTAAACTGTTTCACATAACTTTTATAATAAATATTGAAAACATTAATGGAGATGAGGGCCTGTATTATTTGGCCTTGACTATCCATACAGGCCAATTTACAATTTTTAACCATCTTTCTATACTCCAGTGCTTCTGATGGTTTTGTAGTAAGTTTAATGTGCCATATTATCACCTGCTAGACAATATTTATACATGCTCTTCCTTCCACCTTAATTGCACCATATCTACCTATTACCCACCTATCTATCCTCCTTTACCACATTTGATTCTACTCTTCCTTCACTTGCAGATCTGTGATTTTATTAAGGATTTTTTTTTCTGACAGACTTTCCACCCCAATCACCTCTGAGACACACACACACACACACACACACACAATTCTATTTATGTGTCTTGTTATATATGTTTATAAAACTGAGTAACATTTCTTTAAAGCACTCACTTCAGTTTGTAGTTACATGTATATGTGTATAATTAAAATGTATCTCAACAATATATATGTTATATATAATAGTTAGTAAATGATAAATAATATACGGTTAATTACATGAAGATAAGGCAATTTGAATGTAGACAGTGGGAAGAAAAGTCTGCTAATGCAGAGTCTTAATGTAGGAGACCCAAATGGAGTAAGGAATATTTTCTTCCCCTTAAAATGGCTTTCACAATCCACCACTATTAATAATAAAACAGGGGCTAGGGCTATGGCTCAGCAGTGGAGTACTTCACTTGCACGTGTGAGGCACTGGGTTTGACCCTCAGCACCACATAAAAATAA